>NC_043984.1:35851229-35878729 GCF_902150065.1 Myripristis murdjan
CTTGTCTCCTCTCCTCTTCTCTCCTTGTTTCCTCTCCTCTTCTCTCCTTGTTTCCTTGCTTCTCCATCTCGTTTCCTCTTCTCTCCTTCCTCCTCTCCTTGTCTCCTCTCCTATCCTATCCTCTCCTTGTCTCCTCTCCTTGTTTCCTCTCCTCTCCTCTCCTTGTTTCCTCTCCTCTTCTTTCCTTGTTTCCTTGCTTCTCCATCTCGTTTCCTCTTTTCTCCTTGTTTCCTCTCCTCTTCTCTCCTTGTTTCCTTTCCTCTTCTCTCCTTGTCTCCTCTCCTCTTCTCTCCTTGTTTCCTCTCCTCTCCTTGTTTCCTTTCCTCTTCTCTCCTTGTTTCCTCTCCTCTCCTTGTTTCCTTTCTTCTTCTCTCCTTGTCTCCTCTCCTCTTCTCTCCTTGTTTCCTCTCCTCTCCTTGTTTCCTCTCCTCTCCTCTCCTTGTTTCCTCTCCTCCTCTCCTCTCCTCTCCTCTCTCCTCTCCTCTCCTTGTTTCCTCTCCTCCTCTCCTCTCCTCTCCTCTCTCCTCTCCTCCTCTCTGGGCGGCTGCAGGGTGTGTTGGGTGGCGGTGGGCTGGGTGATGCTGAGGAGGAGGAGGAGGAGGAGAAGGAGGAGGAGGAGGAGGAGGGGGAGGAGGAGGAGGAGGAGGAGGAGGAGGAGGAGGAGGAGGCTCCTCTCCGTGCGAGCGCTCTACATGAATGATGCATGATTTACAAGCCTTGCCATTTAGTAATTGTGGCCTAATGGGGCCCTTGAATGGCGTGATGAAGTGGGGCCCCGCTGCTCCTCTACCTGCTGCTTTAAACAGTAATGCTGCGCTTAATATGCCGAGCACGTCAGCCGCCACTCGTCCTCTGTGTGTGTGTGTGTGTGTGTGTGTGTGTGTGTGTGTGTGTGTGTGTGTGTGTGGGGCTGTACATTCCCACTTGTGCGGATCAGAAGTCAAACATGTGAACCCACCTGTGTGTCTGCGGCCCCTCTCGCCTCTCGCTCTCTTCGAGGTTTCTTCTTGTTTTTTCCACTCCACATCCTTTCCGTTTCCTCCGCCACGCCGCGTGCGATTGGCCCCCGGGATGTCACATGACCCGGCTGCACTGCCTTGTGGGAAAACGCGCCTACCTCTGCTCTGCTTTTCTGCTCAATTGCCTTTGTTTACATCTCGGTTATTTCTGAGAGTGCCGGCTTCCCTCGCTTCCTTGGGTTTCCTCTTTAATCTTCATTCACCTCCAACTGCCATGCAGCATAAACACACACACACACACACACACACGCAATACCAATCTGCAGCAAGGATACACACATTTATATGCCGGCGACATCTTCGACTGGTTGGTTTTGAGTCTGACTTTCGCGCTTGATGAAGTTTTATGACGCCGCGGTCCGACACACTCCAGATTGGTGCCGCTGTGGAGTTTCAAGATCTGAAAATAAAGCCGCTTTATTTTAATAATCCTTGAGAGGTTAACTCTTTGGTCGTGCAAGGGTTTCCTCCTCGATGCCGAAAGCCTCTGACATCCGGCAACAGAAAAAAAAAAAAAAGAATCACTCCGATCGGACTGATGGTGTGTGATTAGATTAATGCCGATTTCAGTCTCGATGGCAGGGGAAAGTCTTTGCTTTGCTTTTAAGGTCAGCAAATCGATTCAACCTCGGAAGTGCGCAAGACGGCCTCGGCTCAGATTTTCACCGGTGAACTTAATAATCCCGTCTGGACGGCGTTTTCCGGTGGATCTCGGCGTGCGGGGTCTCGGTGCCGCGGGGGGAAACAGGCTCCGGTGGAATCCAGCCGCAGACGCTGGAGGGCTGAGCACGAGGAGGAGTTTTTACTGACAGTTTTTCTCAGTTGCTAAAACACTAAACCCTGTTGTCTGAACCAAACGCTCCATTGCCTGAACCCACTGACTGAATCAGTCACTCTTTTGGCAAAAATGCAAAATCTTACCAAGATTATTTGTCTTATTTCAAGTCAAAAATGTCTTATTTCTAGTCAAAATATCTCATTACACTTAAAATAAGACATGATCACCTCAGAAGTAACTTGTTTTTAGACAATTGTCTCTTGTTTCAAGTGAAAATTTGCTTGTTTCATTGGCAAAATTTGCCAGTGGAAAAAGTGAAAATTCACTTAAAATAAGTGAAAATTAGCTAGAAACAAGAAACAAATTTTGCTAATGAAACAAGCAAATTTTCACTTGAAACAAGAGACAATTGTCTAAAAACAACTTCTGAGGTGATCATGTCTTATTTTAAGTGAAATGAGATATTTTAACTAGTAAAAAGACATTTTTGACTTGAAATAAGACAAATAATCTTGGTAAGATTTTGAGTTTTTGCAGTGCATAAGCACGTTTCACCTGTTTAGACACAACTTACCAACACATTTTCATTGTGATGCTCCTGTGCTGCATAATGGGGAGCACTGGTGGCAAAAGTCAAACACAAGTAAAGCACTGGTGTCACTGGTTGAACACAACAACTCAAAATTGATCACACTTGTGGCTCATGATGTGAGGGAACATATATAAGCCAGTTCAGAGAGCACTGCTGTGTGAGGCCCTACAATGGATAGAAATCTGAGAGGAGGAGTTTGTGTGAGAGGAGGTCGAGGAGGTGGAGGAGGTGGAGGAGGTCAAGGAGGTCGAGGAGGTCGAGGCGGTCGACCCAGTACAGAGAAATGATGCTGTGGCTGAGTAATGCACTTCTCATTTGTATATTTTTGTACTTTATTTTTACGTAGGCTTACTGTATACAAGTGCTAAATGCACAAGATTTCTGTTTGGTTTTGTACTGTGCAAGTGCTTCGTGTAAATACACAAGATTTCTGTTTTTTGTACTTTTTTTTTTACTATGTACAAGTGCTAAATGCACAGGTTTTTTGTTTTGCAACATGCATTTACAGTTTTTCTCGATTGCTAAGACAAATTTCTCGAAAACCGCTCTCCTTTTCTCTAACCTGTGAACACAAAACCCAATTTTCAAGCAGCATTCACAAAACCTCAGACTCCTCTTGCAAAACCAAACTTTCACCTCAAAACAGTTGGTGAAAGTAAATGATGCTGTGGCTGAGTAATGCACTGAGTAATGCACTGAGTAATGCACTTCTCATTTGTATATTTTTGTACTTTATTTTTACGTAGGCTTACTGTATCCAAGTGCTAAATGCACATATTTTTTGTTTTGCAGCATCCATTTAGCCTACAGTGAACACTAAACATTTATTTCTACAGCTTCATGTCCTGAGCATTGTGCTTTCTATTTTTCTATGTAGTGTTCAGGGACTGCTCAGTAGTGTTTTTAATTTGGATTGACTCGGGGCACAATTTGACCACACAGTTCAGTTCTGAGCACAGATTGAACTGTTTTGAGGTGAAAGTTTGGTTTTGCCAGAGGAGTCTGAGGTTTTGTGAATGTCGCTTGAAAATTGGGTTTTGTGTTCACAGGTTAGAGAAAAGGAGAGCAACTTTCGAGAAATGTGTCTTAGCAATCGAGAAAAACTGTAAAGCACCGTCTTTGTTGTGTTAAAAAAAAAAAAAAAGGGGGGGGGTTTGGATTTGATTTAATAGCATCTTGGTTTGTTTGGGATGAGCGGCTTTGGGGTGGGTTGGCTCCGTGCTCGCTTTGGTTTGGTTTAACTCGGGTTTAGCTGGTGTTTGGTTGCATTTGGTACAGTATGGTGTGGCTTTGCTCAGCCAGCTCCCACACTCACAATAATAGTAATAGAAGTTTTGGTTCCAAATGAAAGCGATCCTAGAGTTTCATATTGTCACAGTCTCAGCGCGACGCCCGGCGTCTGTGCTTCACTTGACTTGATGGTTGTTGTTGTTTTTGTTTTTTAGGGGGGATTTTGCTCTCATATTCTGATTTTACAACCAGTTTTATTACTGCAAAAATATTTTCAAGTCAACAGTGAGGATCCACTCACCTTCAAATAGGATTTAATCAACATGACATATTGAAGCTTTATGTGATACCTGTATTTTGTCTGAGGCTACCGATGCCGATCACTTTCCATACCGATCCTATTATGTTTGGGGTCAGTTTGAGCCCACTCAGTGTTTAACGTCTCTAAATAAATGATTAACAACATGAAATGACTTCGGCGAAGTATGTAGAGTTTCTGACTGTCCACTTTCTTCCATGGTACAAAAAGAAGAATCGTACTTTCCGTAGCAAAATCATCTTCATGCACGACAACGCACCATCTCATGCCGCTAAAAATACCTCTGAGGCTTTGGCCTCCATGGGCATAAAAGGAGGAAACCTCATGGTGTGGCCACCATCATCCCCTGACCTCAACCCTACTGAGAACCTTTGGAGCTTTGGATCCTCAAGCAAAAGATCTATGAGGGTGGGAGACAGTTTACATCCAAACTGCAGCTCTGGGAGGCTATTCTGACATCCAGCAAAGAAATTCAACCAGAAACTGTCCATAAACTGACCAGTTCAATGGATGCAAGAATTGTGAAGGGCTCTTATGTTAACATGTAATTTGGCCTGTTAAGATGTTTTTGATTGAAATAGCTTTTGATGTCCATAAATATGGCCTTCTAATGCTGCAAAGTCAACAAATGACCATTTTCAGTTCTTTACAACCTACAAAATGTTTTGAAAATCTGTTGTGCATAATAGCTTGGAACAGTGTATTTTGAGTTTTTTATTTTTTTAAAAAAATAGTGTTATTATTTTGAGTTTTGTTCAGTAAAAATCAAATTATACTCTAACTGTTGGTGACTTGAAAATTATACTGACTGTCATTTTCATTGACTATTTAGGAAAATTGGACAAAAATATCATTTGCATAATAAGTTGGAACGCAGTGTAAACCCATTAAAACACCAAAAATTAATATTTCTTTCCAATTTTAGGTCAATCAGTGAGATTTTATGGTGATTTGCATATTTTTCCATAGTCGTGTAACAGGAATACTGGATGTATAAATAAAATTTTAAAATTTCAATTCTAATAATTTTGTGGAGGTTTAAACTGCTGGGGTCAAATTGAGCCCAAACATAAAAGATGTTCGTAAATTTGATTTGAGGGTTAAATTTAACTGATTTCAGGCCAAAACACTGAAGTTGTCAGTGTTTTGTCCAGAGTTGTGTTCTTATCAGGGTGGAAAAGCCTCTGTACCACCGTTCAGACCAAAAAGCAACACTGAGATCCTTCACTGAAACCCAGGGTGATGAAAACTATATTCTATATTATTATATATTATATTAACTATATTCTATTCTATACTATATTATATTGAAAACAATGAGGATACAGTATAGGCCTATACTTACTCCATTCTCATGTAGAATCCAATCACATGAGACGCATTCAGACAGCATTTCTGGATCTGCTCGTCTTGTCATGATTTGGTCAGCTGATAACAAAAAAAACCCCCAAAAAACGAAGTTGGTGCCACATGTCACTGGTCTGATCAGCTGAATTAGTGTCAGCAAGTGAAAACAAACACTGGCGGCCAAAAAAGCTGAGAGGAAAAAGGTTGAAGGTGCAGAGGGTCGACTTTTCGTCGGCGATAAAGTTCAAGTTCAAATTCGACTTTATTTAGAGCCCAGTGTCGCTCGGCATTTTAGTTTAGCTTTAGCACAGGCTTAGTTTTTGAGTTTTTGATGAGAACCACAGAAACTCAACCATCGAATTTTGCTTTTATTTCACATTTTCCGTTTTTTTTTTTTCTGCATCGTGCACCACCGACCGGACCGTTTCCGATTTCTTAATAAAGCGGTGATTTTGTCTCTGTCTGTCGGCAAACCCGTGCATCTGTCCGGTTGTACCTCCCACTGTGGCGCCTCCCACTTCCTTCCTCCCCCCTCCCCCGCCCACCCGGAGCAGGTGAGGCCGCGGCGCTGAGCGATCCATTCTGTGTGACTGCCGCTTGCCAAGCCTCGTTTTTATCTGCAGCCTCTCCCGAGCCCCCAGACGTGATAAACGAGAGGAGCGAAGGATGAAAAGATGGAGGAGGAGGGGTGGGGCAGCAGTGGTGGGTGGGGGTGAGAGTGTGTGTGCGTGTGTGTGTGTGTGTGCGTGTGTGTGCGGTGCTGGGCTGAGTGTGTGTGTGGCTCCAGAACTTGCTCTGCCAGCTTTTACCCACCTGCCTAGATAAGAGAAGCACTGTAAATTAACACACGATAGGGGGGCTGAGAGTGTGTGTGTGTGTGTGTGTGTGTGTGTGTGTGTGGGTGGGGAGGGGCTGCATGGTGTAAGTGTGGTTGTACACTCTGGCTTACACTGTCTCTCTCATTCACACACACACACACACACACACACACACACACACACACACACTCTCTTTGCTTTGCCGCAGGTATCACAGATAAAGACGTGTCATTGATGAATGGGATTTTATTTCCCATCAACCTTTGCTGTGTGGGAAATGGAAAGCACATCCCGGCCCTAAATCATCTGATGAATAATGATAACGCCGGGCAGCCGTTTCATTTCTTTGCACGATTTGTCTGCAAAAACCGCTGTATGCAAACTGTTTGTTTTCTATCAGCGCCTGCAGAGTGCGTGTGTGTGTGTGTGTGTGTGTGTGTGTGGAGCTAAAAATGCACGCTGAGCTTGGTCTCTGATTGCGTGGCGGCTGTTTAACCTTGTGCTTGCACCTTGTTTAATCACACCGGAGGGCAGCAGGTGCCTAATCCAGCCGGCGCCGGCACGCTGCACCGCCGCCGCACGGAGGCAGATAACGCGGCCACGCCGTGCACGCTCACGCCATGCACGCTCACGCCGTGCACGCTCACGCCGAGCTCCAGCACGCTGTTATGTCCCTGGTCTAGGGGAACCTGGATCCATAACATGAAAAGAGCCCCCCCACTCTTCTCATCCCCAAGAATGTAGGAAATACCAGGGTGACGTTTCCAGAGCAGCTTCTTTATTATAACTCGGACAGGAGACAAAACAACAAACAAAACAACTAAAGGAGCCCCGCCCTTACCTGACAGAGAAAGAACTGTAAACAAAAGACATGACCTTACCGACCTCCTAACGTCAAAACATGAGGAAAAAGTTACAAATAAAGAGGCTTCTCCTTCCTACAGGCTGCTCAGTGTTTTTCTTTTGACCATAGGTATTTACAAAAATGAACCACACAAAAAGTCCTAGTAACTAGGTTTACACCAAAACTGCACTGCAAAAACTCAAAATCTTACCAAGATTATTTGTCTTATTTCAAGTCAAAAATGTCTTATTTCTAGTCAAAATATCTCATTACACTTAAAAAAAGACATGATCACCTCAGAAGTAACTTGTTTTTAGACAATTGTCTCTTGTTTCAAGTGAAAATTTGCTTGTTTCATTGGCAAAATTTGTTTCTTGTTTCTAGCTAATTTTCACTTATTTCAAGTGAATTTTCCCTTTTTCCACTGGGAAATTTTGCCAATGAAACAAGCAAATTTTCAAGTGAATTTTCACTTGAAACAAGTGAAAATCGTCTAAAAACAAGTTACTTCTGAGGTGATCATGTCTTATTTTAAGTGTAATGAGATATTTTGACTAGGAATAAGACATTTTTGACTTGAAATGAGACAAATAATCTTGGTAAGATTTTGCGTTTTTGCAGTGTAACAAAAGAGTCGCTCTAAGTGGCTATCAAACACAGTTAAATCACAACATCTCTCTAATCAGTCTCTGCATGGCCTCCATGGTTGGGGATGGAAAGAGGAGGAAGGGGGGCGGGAGACCAACACCAGCTGGAACATATAGTCGGGCCCATCCAATCAGCTACCAGCCTTCAGTCAGCTGACCAATCACCCCACACACCTGCAACTGAACACACTGACTTGCAGGTATACTGAGGGAGAAGAGGAGGAGGGAGGGAGAGAGAGCAATACATCCAACACAACACAAAACACAATTCATAACAACGCGACGCGAGCCCGTCCTTCACGTAAGAGTCGATTGGCACCGGTCTGCCTGATTAGAGCGTGTCGTGTATTTACAGTTAATAATAAAATGGATTCAATCATCTATGGAGGCACAGTGCCGTGGAGTTGACTCGTGGCCTCGGGCTCAGACCAGCGACTGGACGCTCGATTCAAACTCAGATTCCCCAGTTTAATAATACAGCGGTCCCTCGTTTATCGCAGGACTTACGTTCTAAAAATAACCTGCAATAGGCGAAATCCACGAAGTAGTCAGCTTTATTTTTTACAATTATTCTAGATGTTTTAAGGCTGTAAAACCCCTCACTACACACTTTATACACTTTTCTCAGACAGGCATTAACATTTTCTCACTTTTCTCTCTTGTTTAAACTCTCAAAGTTCAAACCTTCATAGAAAAATAAGTCCAGTATTATAGAATGAACGCATTCTGTCCTGTACAGGAGACACGGCACGGAGGAGGTTGATTGACAATGGTCTACAGTCCCTTAGCCAATCAGGACGCAGAACACAATGCGCTGTTAAAAAAAAAAAAAAAAAAAAAAAGCATGCAAAATTGCTCTTAAAAAAATCCGTGAAACTGCGAGGCCGTGAAAGGTGAACCGCGTTATAGCGAGGGACAACTGTAATAAAAAAAAAAAGCATGTTAATGAAGTTTTTTTTTTTTTTTTTTAACTCTTGTGCTCTCTTTCTGCCGTTCATCGCTTGCGTCTGAACCGCTCAACTGGATCTTATTTCTCTGCATGTTGCAGGTCAATGTAGCTAAACGGAGATGACCAGTCACCAGCCTTTACAGTTTTCCGTCATTATTCTGAATGTGAATTTCATACGATTCATTTAAAACAGCATATACCATTTGGATATTCCTCATAAGGCTTTTTTTTTTTTTTTTTTTTTTTTTTTTTTAAATGTAGCATTTTCCGATTCAGACAAGTTGGATATGTTGATATTATTCAGGTTTTAGTAGCATCTCTGGTCGTGTATGTTAGGAATATGCATCTCTGCTGCAGTTTGTTGTTTTACGGTCAGCTGTGTGTGTGTGTGTGTGTGTGCTGTAACAGTTTGAGATGCATTCACAAAAATAAAGCTCATATTTCTATGGAATGAATATAAAGCCATATTTCAAAAAATTCAAGCTTGAAAAATACAAAAACTCTATATATTTTGCAAGATTGAAACAAAGTTTTGACGGCTTGTATCATGTTCGAAAATACAAATCTCTGCAAACGCGGTTGTGTCTTTCAGTTTTCCTTTTGGGGGTTTCAGACCTGAGCTGTGAGACAAAAGAGGGCCGCAGCTTCTCGCAAAATCTTTTTTAGTAGATTTCAAACACTGAGATTCAACCATTTGAAGTTTTTTTTTCCCCCCACAGTTTTGAAACATGGCCTGATATATTGATTGCATACCTTTCTGACGGGAAGCAGTTTTGCACGGCCGCATGTAAACGGGAAAATTAGTGGAATATTGATTTTTGTTAGCCATGTAAAAAGCTTAGCAGGAACAGTGTCTCATGCAGAGTAACGTCACAAAGCAGAATATTTTGTGCCTGTAAACGTCGTCACTGAAATCTCCATGTTTCGGTTCAAGCCTGTGTGGTTTAATTTGGATTTTTTGAGCTCAGTAAACGCTGCAACACGACTGCAGCTTCAGTTCCATGCAGCTTCAGTCGTGTTGCATTTCTGCAGAGGAGCCCTAATAGGGAAAATCATGAATTATGGGTTAGCGTCATTATTTTGAATATTCTGGATGAGTTTGTTGTCGCAGCAGCAGCAGCAGCGGCGGGTTTCATCTGCGACCTGCAGCCGGCGGCATCAAAGCTGCGTCGTGTCTGCAGAGTCGGCTTCCCAGTTTACAACTTTTCCCCAGAATCCCACGTCAGGCCGAGAAAATCCAGGCTCTGCCGGAGCTTCTGAGGTTCTGGATCACAGAGGATTTAACTACCAGCAGGGAATTTTCCCACTTCCAGCTCTGACTCCAACACAGCGACTGTGATGAAGTGATGCAGCGAAACACAGAGAGATTTTTTTATGATGGGAAGACACAGTAAAGCTTTTTTTTTTTTTTTTTTTTTTTTTTACAAGCAGCATGTCTGTTAATGGTTTTGTTGGTTTTGTTTTGTTGGTTGGTCTGGTATTTCAACATGAATTTGTAATCTGTACATGTTCCGTAAAGGAAATGTGAAACGGTGTTTATGGAGAGGCAGCTTCCAAATACAATCAATTATTCTTTATTGGTTATATTCTTAATTATTAATCGTTAATCATCATATGACATAATCTCACATCGATGCTAACTTTGTGAAAACTAAGGCTGTTATGGTGAAGTTAAGGTTATACATTAATATAAAACATGCTAATCCTATTCATGAGTTGCAAAATTCAAATAAAATAAACAAACAAAATCAGTGAATATTTTTGTCCTCCTTCCTCCAGATGGCAGAGTGTCTTTGGAAGCAGCTCGTCCATAAACTCCATGTCCTATCTGACATGGAGATTATTGAAGATTTACTGTTGGATTATAGATTTTGGTTGATATGCCAGAGTTGTCTGTGTTATTCTTGATTTTATGTTTAGGGATCATAGAGTTCAGGGAACATGGGGCTTTTTCAGTATAAAAAAAAAAGAAAAAAAAAAGAAAAAAAAACAGACATACTGTACATTCTTGTTAACTCGCTACCAAAGTGATCTAACATTAATGTATTTTCAGAGTTTTTTTTTTTTTTTTTTTTTTTAAAGTTGGTACTTTTACTAGTCCTTCACTGCATTTTAAATCAGATCCATTACAGAGTACAAATGATCAGTGACAGACTGTGGAACCTTTCACAATAAAAGCTCAGTTAGCAGAGATGAGAAGAGGAACCTGCCTCTACTTTTTGTCATTTTCCAAATTTCACAATAAAAGCTGCACCATGAAAAACTGCAGCGAGGACCATTTAGACTACAGATAGATATATAACTGTCACACCTTTTCTACCTGCATGGAAAAGATCCCAGCTAACACAGTTACGGTTTGGAAAAAGGAGCTCAGTCACTTTTACTGCCAGGACATTTGACATGAGACACTTTGGACTTTTACTGCAGGACATTTTTACTGCACTACTTCTACTTCTACTGCAGTCACATACCAGCAGAGGAACAGTACTTCTACTTCTACTGCAGTCACATACCAGCCGAGGAACAGTACTTCTACTTCTACTGCAGTCACATACCAGCAGAGGAACAGTACTTCTACTTCTACTGCAGTCACATACCAGCAGAGAAACAGTACTTCTATTTCTACTGCAGTCAGATACCAGCAGATGTGGGGTTTCACAGCGTTAGCGTGCGTGTACGTCTTCATGCTGTCTTTTGGTCTGAATGGAAAGTTTGCAGGCATGGCGTGTGCGTGTGTGTGTGTGTGTGTGTGTGTGTGTGTGTGCGAGCAGTGTGCATTCATAAAGGAAAAAGGGAAAGGTGTGTCTGCGCTGTGCCGTCAGCCGTCTGAATGAGCGGCATAACACATCCGCGGAGAAATGACGGGATATCGAACGAATTAAGGCCTGAGGACCGAGCCGCCGCCGCCACGGCAACGGTGAGACGGAGCAAATGAGAGAAGAAGAAGAAGAAGAAGAAGACCGGATGAATCTCCGTGCACGATGATATGATGTTGACGTGGGTTTTTGATCTTATTAGTAATGCGATCTCAGAGTTTTCTTGTCTTATTGTCAGCCTCTGTGCCGTATGCTCTTTTTGCTTTCCTCATCTCTCTCTCTCTCTCTCTCTCTCTCTCTCTCTCTCTCTCTCTCAGCTACATTCCATTAAACCTTCAAAGATAACTGATGACTGCCAGGTTGTGTGCTCACCCCCCCTCCCTCCTTTTCTTTTCTTTTTTCTTTTTTTTTTTTTTTTTTCTCTTATTTCTCTGTTATTTATGATTGGCCTTCCCTCTGGATAGAGAGCACATGCCATTCCTAACATAATGCTACATTTCCCGGTGCCTGTCCTCAATGACACCAAAAAAAACAAACAAAAAAAAAAAAACAGCCATTCTTTAAAAGCCCAATGCTCCCTAAAGGGCAAATAGATGCTGTCCCAGTTCCCAAGCCGGCTCCATACCATTTTTAATAATCTGGTTGCAGATATGGGCACCCCCACTACCCTTTTTTGTTTTTGTGTGTGTGTGTGTGAGAGTGTTTTTTTTTTTTTTTTTTTTTTTTTTTTTGAGCTAAAAGCAATATTTTCGCCCCCCTGCTTTTATGAAAAAGTAACACTCGTGAAATTGAAAAAGTCACAGCTGACTCTCAGGGCCATTTCTCACGTAATGCATTTCAATTGGGTTTTTAAGATAGATTGTGCGAGGTCGCCGCACGCTCTAAACATATCTCATAACCCAGATTGTACAGCCTGTCCCCGCGTCTCCGATCTGTTTTGTAAAGCCATTGTGGAGGGGGGAGATGAAAGGCGCCGTATGTATTGCATCAGTGGCCGCTGACGCTACACAGTATGACCTTCTTTGATGGACGCCCTTTCTCCCAGCGCCGAGAGGGGGCCGGGGATTTCGAAACCCCCACGGCGCGGCTCAGCCTGAGAGGCACTCCGCATCAAAACATCTCCTTGATGTCCTCTCCGTCTCGATCTCGCGCTCTGTAAGGACATGCACTCCACGCATCCTGTTGTCTGTTTCCACACAAAGCCTCGCTCCATCGCCTCAGATCTGCCGGTCCCCGGGGTCGGATCATAGGCCGCCGCGCCCGGGCTGTAGGAGCTCCTCGGCGAGGGCCACAGCAGCGAACCCCCCCTACACCTCGCGCTTTACATCTCCACCTCAAGGCGGCGTGACTCTCCCAGGAGACACTTGAAGGCCTCGGCGTCCTCTGTCGGGTCGCATGTGTCCGAGGCTTCGTGTGGTTAGAAACACAAGAGCGGCGCACATGACATTTCCTCCGGGCAGAGGTGGAACTGTGTCAGCGCCTTTCATGCCGCTGCTCGAGCCCGTGATGTATTTGACGAACAGGCGACGCCTTTTCACTTCAGCTCAGAGCCTCTAATTCAACCGCGTGCGTCTCCAGGATGAATCGCAGTCACTACACAGTAATAAGAGCAGATTAGTCTCCGTAGGGGAGACTGGGGTAAGTTGAGCCACCCCCTGTTGCTAGGAAACGGTAAAAACATTGATCATTTGACCAAATATTTAGGAGGAAGGCATCATTTCATGGAGTCTGTGAAGGTAAGAACCACATGGGCAAAGTGGTTAGACATTTATTTCCAAAAAAGACATTTTTTACTCTTGAAAGTGAATTCAGTCTATCATCAGTTTCCTGAGAATTGTGTTAAGACCAAAACAGATCATTTTAAATTTGTTTTATACATCAGTTGTGGTATCTATGAGCTACAACATGAGGTCATAAACCTAGCATAAAAGTGCACCATTTTAGCTGTGGGGACTAAAAAATTCAAAATAGTAGCTCTGGGGTAAGTTGAGCCAGAGCCCCATACACTTAATAAGTGTATTTTGGTTGTAGCCTAAATGTCTTAAATATTAAATAAATATAAAATATTGAATGAATGAATGAATAAATAAATAAATAAATAAATAAATAAATATTAATTACATATTAAGTGTATGGGGTAAGTGTATTTTGGTTCAATGTTCAAATATGTTACGTTCATATGTTCATAACTGACCTTACTGTCAGTAAGCACACCAAGAAACTAGTGTTCTAGTGTTTTCTTTCCAAAAACACAGCTGTTCATGTTCTCTTCCCAAGTGCACTTTAAGGCATGTTAAAACAGCTGTTTATTGTACCTGTTGAATTGTGTTTAATACATAAAAATACACATGAATGTGAAGAAGTGACTGTTATTTAGGGAGGGAGAAGGTGAGGGAGGGGTGGGATGGAGGTGGGGAGGAAGGTGGGGGGGGGTGAGTAGGGACATGGCTCAACTTACCCCGCTCCTATGCTCAACTTACCCCATACACGGGGTAAGTTGTGCCACGAGACCACTTTTTTTGGACATGCTATATTATGGAAACAGTTATGTTTACACTCATTCTGTTTGTTTGAAGAGATGCACAACATCCTGAAATATATGCAGATATGTTAGTTAGCGACAAAACTATGATTGCCTTGATGTAGTGATCCTAAATATGAAAAAATGGCTCATCTTACCCCAGTCTCCCCTACAGTGTTATTCTTCACTCGGTCCATTACCCCTGATGTGGAACAACAATCGGCACATTTTGCAGCTGAAATTAGACGCCGACTGTTCTCGCCAGACAAACGGCGAGCGCGCCGAACACCCGGAGTATTGTTCAACTTTGGGTATGGTTTATTTATTTTGTGAGAGCGATTCTGCCCCCCCCCTGTCAGCCTGGTTCCAAGGCTGTCTGGGGATCGACATATAAAACAACTGTCAACGCAATTGTTAAACTAGAAAAACGAGCCATACGACTTATTATTAAGGCTGATTACTATGCACATACTGACCCATTGTTTATGAAATCACATGTTATGAAATTTAAAGATCTGGTATATTATAAAACAATGCAAATAATGTACAGAGCTAAATCAAATTTACTCGCAGTCAGTTTACAAAGATTCTTCTGTTCTCAAGAAGTATAATTTAAGAGATCTCTGTAAATTCAAGATTCAGAAAAGAAATCAAAAGGAAATGTGTGTCTGTGGTTGGTGTTACGTTATGGAATGATGCCAGTATTGAGTTGAGAATGTGTAAAACATTTCTGGCTTTCAAACGGATGGTATGTAAAGCAATTTTTGAAGGCTACAAGTGTTTATGATTTGTTAAAGATTTGATTTGTTTTATCATTTCTTCCTTTATCTGAAACAGTTATTATACCAGATGTAATTTTGTCTTCGTTTTCCATTTGTATTATAAAAATGCTGAAGGCTAGCTTGATCTGTCATAGGACAGGCTTAAAATAAGCTTCTGCCTGTGCCTTTTCAGTCACGTTTTCTTTTTGGATGACACTGTTACAAATGTGAACATGTGTTATTTATTGTTTGTGTGACTGAATAAAAACTCAAACTCAAAAACTCAACTCAACTCAAGGCCACTTTCTGTCCACTCACTCTGTACGCTGCTACTGATTTTCTCAGTTTTCTGTCATTCGGTGGTCCGTCTGTCTCTGTCTCTGTCTCCACATGAGGGGTGTGTGTGCCTGCTGTTGTGTTGTGTCATGACATGGATGTGTTACACAGAACTGTCACCACACATGACACACTAATCATCATCATCATAATTATAATAATAAAACACTTAATTTGTAGTGCAGCTCTCATACAAGATATGCAGCTCAAGGTGCTTTGCAGTACAGAAACGACATGTAGCGAGTGCCTCACATGTAAATAGAATCTAAATCTAACACAAAATGGAAAATCACCGTGCTTTTGTTCAAAACTCCATCCTCATTTATCAGTGATGAGGAACGAGAAAATAAATCTCTTACAGTACTGTCACGTTTTCAAAATAAAGTTAAAAGATGAAAAACACAGAATGCATGAAATCAACAAATGAAAAAAAAAAAAGGTTTTTCCCAGCAGTGGATTCATTTTCCAGTTGGATTTGTGTCGTTTTGCTGCAGATACAGGCCTAAAGGAAAGGAACCAGTGGTGACCATGATTATTGCAACGTGCCCTAGAAGAAACTATTATTTTTTTTAAATGTATTTCTTTATTTTTTGGACATATGAAATGCGGTGTGTGAGACATTGCAGCTTGTTTGATGACTTTTGGCCTCTTGGTGGCGCTGTGGTGGACCAGTCACTTTCATTTTGTCAAATTCAAATATCGGATTTGACCCAGCAGTGTTGAAGATATTCAGAGTGAAATAAACCATTCATTCATTCATATGGTCCTTTTGACCTGGTGGTGGCGCTGTGGTGGTCCAATCAGGTTTATACTTTGTGTAAAAAGTTAAGAATCCATCTTTTCCCCCAAGTTTCATCCAAAACAAGCAGCAGAGGATCGGAAATGATGCGTGATGGACAGATGGAGACAAATCCACAGTCCCTCTCCCAGGCTTCAACCGTGGAGGACAAAAATGATAATTTCCTACTTTTATTATCACTTTTGCTCTCACTCTCTTACATATAAAACTGAAGTAAAACTGAATTATGCAAAAACTACACTTCAGCACTATTTGCTGACTCGGTTAATCATAATAATCAGCTCAATAAACGGCAGTAAAATGAACTTTCCTGCTTTGATTTTATCCAGTAAGAAGAAAAAAAAAAATCATTGATATAAACTTTTTTGGAGAGGAGACCCATTTCTCCTGCATGATCTGACAAATTACCACTAAAAAGCAAAGAGTTATCGTGAGTTTTGAAATAAGCATTAAGAGCCGGATCACCTGCATGAGTCCCGAGCCCTACACTGGTCTTACGTTTAATGCAGTCGGCATAAAGGGGTGCAAACTAAATGAAAGAAACGCAGAAATGAAGTTAGTGTGAGAGAGCCTGTTCATATCCTCCATGCAGCTCCACATTCCCCCTGCAGAGCGCCACTAAAACTCCCCTCTTATAAATATGAAGCTCATATTTATGTGTACGGCTCACGGGGACTAGATTTTCTTTTTGGTTTTTTTTTTATCCTGCGAGGTGTGTATCTGCAGATCACCTGTATGTACCTGAATGCACCATGGGGGGGGATAGACGGGGAATCTTAGCGAGTGGCCTCCTGGGGTTTTCTCTCAGAGGGATAATGTGGCTGAGCTTTTTCTGTTGCTGCCCCTAAACTCTGGCATGACTCACCTGTGCACATCAGACAAGCCTCTTCACTGTCCATTTTGTAAAACCCGTCTTAAAACCCATTTTTACTCATTGGCCTTTAACCCAGCATGAGACGTCGCTCTGTTTTATTTGTTCTGTTGTTTATATTCCTTTTTACTGTTTCATTGCTTTTACTGTTTTGTCGTTTTATGATCATTTATGCACATTGATTTTCAATTCCAGCATCAGACCTGGCTCTGTTTTTAATTTGTTTGATTGTTTTTATTCTTTCTACTTTTCTCTCTGTTTTGCTGTTTTATTTTCATTCTTGTACAGCAGTTTGTTTCAGCTGTGGTTGTTTTTAAAGTGCTATATAAATAAAGCTGAGTTGAGTTGAGCTGTGTCCGTCAAACACGATGCAGAGAGAGAGAGAGACGGGAGGAACTGAGTCCTTTATCGTCAAATGCAAAGCCACTTAACACAGATCTCCGTCACGTTCGTCTTGTCACTTTGGAGTTTGTTCTTGAACCGGTGACGCGCACGCACGCCAGGACCGGTCCCTACCGAACACGCCGGGAACAGAGGAGCTGAGATCGGCTGGTCCAAGGCCGCCGAGAAAAACCTCTCCGTTGTTGAGGCGTCGATGGTGAATCACGTCTCTCTTTTCTCCCTCTTTTTCTCTCGCCCTTCATCCCGTTACACAAGGCATCATCGGGCTATTCAGCCGAGGAGAGTCTTCAGATGAATAGCGGCCAACTTTACTCAAATCAGAACATCTTCTGATGCCCTTGTCCCCGAGCAAAAGTCTTTCATCGAAGCAGGCGACTCAAGAAACTCTCCATCAAATCCAGACACATTTGGACAAATCGGCCTTTAATTTAACCCAAATTGAGGCGCCTTTCTTCAAATCTGCACCAAAACTGCATTAAAAAGCAGTAAAAAGGGCAGTAGGCTTGTATGTGGCGATTTTATCCAAAGAATACTGAATGAATGAATGAATTTTTTTAATTTTTGTGTCTGGTCATCCCTCACTGGGTTCATTCAGACACATTAAATGAGAACAAAACATTCAAATCCAATCCATGAACATAAACAGATGTACAAACGTAAACATAAACACACAGCTCCCTATGAGCACATGATATATTTGACCCAGTTCATAAAGCAGCAGGCAGAAGCACGAGCACAACACACAGTCACGTTGCTTTTCTCCTCGTGTCTCATGCTTTAAAAAGACAGAAAAGGCCAAAACATTATGAAAAAGGTTTTCGATTAAAGCTCCACAGGTCTGAATCAGGGACATGAACTTGTACAGTATTAGTCGTAAATCATGATATAAAGGACGGCACAGAATGAAGTTAATTTATTTATTCACTCTCGGTCGAGGTCTTGGCCTTCTTCAAATCTCGCCTAAATCCAGACTCTCTCGGCCAAATGTGGACGCTCTTAGTCAAATCTTGACACTCTCGTCCAAATCCGCCTTTGGCTCAATCTCATCAGCCCCCCCGGTCTAATCCCGACACCCTCGGTTAAATCTGGACACCTCCGGCTAATCCCAGACGCCGTTAGCCAGATCTGAAACGGAGGAGCTGAGTCGGAGCGTTGTTTGGACCGAGGCTGCAGAGTCTCTGCCAGAGACGGAAACCCTCGGCCAAATCAGCAAACCCTCGGCTCCGGACGCTCCGGGCCTTCAGTCCGGTTATCCTCTGTGATATCTAGACACCGGCGGGCAGCTGTCGGCGCTTGAAACTTTGGATTAAGTTTTCTGTTTAGCTTCCAGGATGTAGGGGAGAGTGGGGTAATTTGTGCCAAGGGGCAAGTAGTGCCACCCCTGTTATCCTGAAAACCATAGAAGAAGTTGGTCATGTGACCACATATTTTTGAAGAGGCATCCATTTCACTCATCCTGCAAAGAAGGGAGACACATGGCTTGAGAGGAAAGCACATTTCAGTTCAAAAAACATTTTTTTGCCCTCCAAAGTAAAATTTCCATGATCAAGGTTTTTTGATTGTTGTGTTTGAACAATTATAGAAAACTTTGAAAACAGTTCACACAGGTTTTAGTACTTTAGTAAGCTACACCATGAGTCTATACAGTTAGCATGATGTTAGCTCAAAACAGCTGGGGGAGGCATTTTTTTCAAAATGGTGGGCTTGGGGTAATTTGTGCCAAAGGGCCTGGAGTAAATTGTGCCAGTGGAACAACTTGTACTATATATTACTTTATTGTATTTTATTGTTATTGTACATTGTCTTCTTACCTTTGATCACTAAAACTATTCAGATTCAGGTGAAGATGATTTGCAGGTGCTCATTTTGGAAGTTTTATTTTGTTCTGGGTGTTCATGTGGCGCTCGGCCTCGTTATAGAAAAGTGACCTGTGATCTTGTTAAAACAATAAATAAATGTTAAATAAATAATTTTGTATTGAATTTGCTTTGCTTTTATATAGCATTATCATTTGTGAGATTAAAATGATCTGTTTTACTTCAATTATCAATGGCACAATTTACCCCAGTGTATTCTCTCTAATGGTACAATTTACCCCGCACCGGGGGCAAGTTGTGCCACAAAACCACTTTTTTTTCGAAAGCTATATTTCTCAAACAGTTTATATAAGATCCAAAGTGATTGTTCCCAGGGATGCACAACATCCTAAACTATATGTGCATATTTTAGTTGGAGGCATTACTGTAATCCCCTCGCTTTAAAGGCACTTTAAGGAAAAATTGGCACTACTTACCCCACTCTCCCCTACATGATTTCATGTGAGGCGTGTCGTGTCTGGATCGCGTTAGATGACATCACGACCGTAAAAAGCGACACACACACACACACAATCCAATCATTTAACATTACAGGAGTAATTCAGTTTTAAGGTGTTTTTTTTTTTTTTTTCCTCTCCTCTCTGTAATAATGATGTATTAAGATGTCAGCTGTGCCGGCTGCCTGATTCATCACTGCAGCCTGTTAATGTTGAGAGTCTGTCTCCTGTGCTTACCTTCCTCGATATTAATGCCTCATTGTGTGCACTGCACTAGATCAACATCTGCGTTTGACTCTGTGTGTGTGTGTGTTTTAACTTTCATCATGATGTATGGCTGTTGTGTGTTTATTATTATTATTTTTTTTTTTAATTTTCGCTCCCTGTGTTCGTCGCTCACGCCCTCGCTGTCGTGGTCGTGAGCGGTCTTTGGGCGTTTGTTTCTCCAAATCAAGAATCCAAGTGATCGCTAAGACAAAGATGTTATATTCATAGCAGGAAATCTTGCAATAAGAGACAGAAAATTTGCTGTAACTCTGGGGTTAATGGGATGTCTCCCTCTATAGAGGCCGCCTTCCGCCTCTCTCCACTTCCCTCCCCTGTGTTTACATCTGTTCTATAATTGCCACCGACACTAAACACGGGGAATCATGGCAACACAGGAAGGGCTCTAATTGGCTCTAATGAGCTTGGGCCGAGTCACTTCCTTTCCCGGATTTCGTTTGATGTGTTTTGAAACGGGGGCTCGAGATCTGTTTGGTCCCGTGGAAAGAAGAAAAAAAAAGAAAAAAAAAAAAAAAAGTTGTGCTCGCGGCGCTGCAGACACGCCGCCCGCCGGCGTTCCCACGCGCTCCAGGAGGGGAGCCAGGAGGTATTTTTAACCCGGGCCTTGACCCGAGCGGCAGCCTGATTACAGGTTGCAGCTCAGGCTCAGGCGGGACAAACTGCCTGGGCTGCGCCGTCGTTTTCGGGCCCCGGTGTGAAGATGTAAAGGCACAGAAGTGGACCCCCGCTCGCCTCGGGAGCGACAGGGGGTTCCCCCTCTCCTCTGAAAAGTGTTTTTCAGCACAGAAATAACTAAGTTGTTTGGGGTTGAGATGGCTCGCCTCCAGGCTTGACGGTGTCTCTTCCACCCACTCATGTTTCTGAGCTGCAGGAAGGGAGAGGTGCTGTTACAGACCCCCTAAGGCTGATAGCTGAGAGGGAGGCAGGCTTCCTCTTCCTCCCCTCTCTCTCTCTCTCTCTCTCTCTCTCTCTCTTTCTGTATTCCTCCCAGTGCACCATGTACCCATCTATTCAGCCTCTTTCCTCCACTCTTTGTCTCCCTCTCTCGCTCACTTCGTTGCTACAAATTGCAGGTCTTTCCTGCCTCCTGTCATTGATAAGGGGTTTTCAATATCCCCCGTATATCACAGGAATCACAGAGGAGAGAGACAACGCGCTCAAATATTTGACAGAGTTATTATCGTGCCGGCGGGGGAATATTGATATGCAAGACGCTCGGTTCAAAGACGTTCCAAAGACAAACACGGCGCAGAGTGAATCCCGGCGTGGCGGCGTGATATACCGCGGTCCGCCGCAGCGCCAGTCCGATGTTATGGGCCCGAGCCACATAAACGTCCACCTGAGGTCGGATTAATGAGCTGCAGAGCGCGGCGGCCGGAGACGGTTACGTTTTTGTTGACACATTTATCCACAGCAGCTCATGATGAATTGCATACAGTAGAGTAACCATTACTCAAAGGGGCCAGATATTGAAAAGGTGCACGGGACAATCCATACTAACAAAAAAAAAAAAAAAAAGATGAAGAAATATCGCTCCACATTACTGAAATGTGTTTAATCAACACAATGATCCTGCTTTGGATCAAATTAATTGGAACTGGTTGTACAGCATAAAATGCAGAATCCTGTCTTTATCGTCCAAGTAATTTGTTTGTGTAAATTTGTAAATGTGTTTATACATTAGAACTATTTTCACTTTTTATCTGAAAGACATTTAAAAACTGAGACTTGATGGAAAAGTCAGGGGAGCTCTATAGGTTTTTCATTATGTCTGCTGGTTGCACCGAAACGCTTCAGATTGCAGGTTCTGGGTCATGATTTCGGTTTTGGTTCGGTTTGTTTCGTACATGAGGGAGAAAAAAAATGACCTTTCCTAATGTTCTGTGTTACCTGCAAAAATAACATCTTTTGCATACAGAGATTTGGAGTAACAATATGGAATCAACAAATAGTTTTTCAAAGGCAAAAGTCTACTTAGACAGTTTAAAACAAACATAAAAATGTGTGTGTGTGTGTGTGTGTGTGTGTGTGTGTGTGTGTCAGTGTGTGTCAGTGTGTGTTAGTGTGTGTCACTGTGTGGCTCTCATACAGTGGATGTGTGTGTACAGTAACACTGCACTTTGTATGGCATGCTGTGTATTGAACGATTTGTTTTTTTAAGGTTCAGCTTTGCACCCCTGACACACACACACACACACACACACACACACCAACACACACACACACACACACACACACACACACACATGCACACTGACCCAAAACTGGTCGCTACCTCAGCTCAAAGCCTCTTCATGCTCATTCATGTTATTTATTTATAATATAATAGTTTCTGATTCATGCCTGCATGTGCATGGAGGTGCATGTGTGTGTTTGCACATCCACCTAATATTTCAATTTTTAGCCTTTTCTTTTTAATTCCACCCTGTGCTGTGTTTTATTCTTTTTAATGTTTTATTTAATGTGTTTTCAAATGTTCTTCTTTTTATTGTGAAGCACTTTGAGCTGCAATTCTTGTACGAAAGGTGCCATACAAATAAAGTTTTATTATTATTATTATTATTATTATTATTATTATAATGATGCATCCGTCTGTTCATGCATTCGTTTGTCCATCCGCCCATCCATCCACACGTGCACACGCTCCTTCATCAGGCCAGTGAGGGGGGGGGGGGTCACCCTGAGCGGGTCCTGTGGGGGTCACATGCTGCCCGCTGCACCGCACAAGGCTTTTAGCACTACCCTTTTAGCACAGCCCATCTCTGAGGGCTCTGCTTTTGTGTGTGACTTGTCGTTGCACAATCGTCTGGGTTTTTTTTTTTTTTTTTTTTTTTTTTTTTGTCTATTCCTTCTCATAGTGGCGGTTTAAAGAGATTCCTCTGGGACGTGGTGTAACTTGAAAACAGTCTCGCTTAGCGGATGTACAGCATGCGGGAGTCGCTTATTGACATGCTTGGCTTTCTTTCTTCTTCTGTGTTCTTCTGTCCATGTGTGCGCGTACAAATTAAGCGGCGGGAAGTCCGGGCACGAGCGCCAAACGCCCACTCACACTCGTCAACGCCGTCGACAAAAAAAGTCACGGGTTGCCACTTTGTTAGCAAGCACAAAATGCGAGTCGCTCGCTTTTTCGGACATCATTACCGCGTCTAGCATCACGGGTCATGGGGTGATGCTTTTATTTTGGAGCCGTTGGTCAAAAAACCGTGGATTTTCCAAGTGTTGGCCAAACCTTCTTGGGGGCTGAGAATGACAAAGAGAAATAAGCCTCAAGGTCATGCAACCATTGAGAAACATGAGGTGAAAATATGAATATGACTGAAACTGAAGCCGTGAAGTTTTAACATGCCAACAGTAATATGTCCCATTGATGCAGCAGCCAGCCAGCAATCACTAAGCACATATTGACCAGTGGACAGCGGTTGCAGTGATATGATTGCCAATGGTCTGAACACACCGCCTGTATTGAAGTCTGGCAGATGCTCTTGTATTTTTGTTTGCATGCTGGAAGCTTCTCTCTCCTGAATAAATATGGAGAGAGCGCCGCAGTGGGCCAAATACTAAATGAGCAGTGACACACATCGCTTTGTGTTGGCAGGGTGAGGGCTCGGGGCAGGCCGCAATGCAACGTGCGCTCAAATAAGATCTGCAGCGCGCTATCTCCACTGGTGGGGAGGGAGCACACAAATGAGCGAATGGGTAAATGTTTGCCTGTATGTGTGTGTGTGCATATGTGACGGTATGAGGAGGCTGTTGTCAAACTTTTTCACGTTGCGGACCCGCAGGTTGACTGTCATGAAGCCGCAGACGCCCATGAGAGGTGACCTTGCTGGATTGTGATGCGAAAAAACATTTTAGTTTGTGGTACAGAATTTCAGACGGTCAATTGAAGTTAGGACGTTTTAGGTTCAGGTGTGAGTCTGGGGACGTTTGGGTTGACCGGCAGCTGATGTCTGTCCTCCACAAACTCAAAAAAACTACTGCTAATTTGTGTATATTGTTTAGTTCATGTGGTTAATACATCCAGAGAATTACAGAAACACAACAGTAACACAAAAGCCGTGTCTTTTGTCAGCTCTTCCTGCCCACATTTAGGCCAAATCTCCAAAGAGAGCGGCTGGAGTCAACTTAGATATATGTCAGAAAGTACCAGTGAAATTAAGGATTTTGCTTTTTAAGAGAGACCTGGCCTGCAAAAGCAGAATTATGACAAGCATCAAGGTTGTAGACACATATCGTACAAAAATCGAGATAATCCTGCTGGTTGCTCTGATCTCTTTATTCGACGCCGTCGCCCTGGAACTGATCCATGCCCAACTTTCCCGGCTTTAATCTTAACCACTCAATCTGCCGGCAGATCTCAGATTTAGACATTGAAGTCAGTTTGTGTTTCTGTTACCCCACCTGACAGACCTGCGAATGTTTTCCCCCCACGTTTCTACTGTCAGCACACCAACAGCTTTGCCTCCAGCCACCAGCCAGCTGTCCATCACAGTGCTCAAGTTTGCAGATGACACCGCCCTAGGGGCTTCTATCCCAAAAAAAAAAAAAAAATGATGGATACAAGCAGGGGAGAGAGATGGCCTACTTTGAGTCATGGTCTGCTGCTTACAACCTGGAGCTTAACTCTCTCAAAAATGTGGAGACAAGAACTAACTTCTGAAGGAACCCGCCACCTCGTGTTTCCCCTGCAAATCAATGAACCCCGCTGTGTCGTTCTCCAGAGACCCCCATCAGCACCCTCGTGAACACCTCCCGCTGAGAAAAGAGCGACACCATTTCCCGGCAAAGTTTCCTCTTTGTGCTCTTCCTGCATCACCATGTGAGCATCTGAAGCTCAGCATGGCTCAGGTCGGCCGGGCCAATCAGCTCATTTGACGGTGAGGAGAGATGAGCTGCCGACTCTGCCAGCATCGAGCTCCTCTCGCTTTACGCTCTGATCTGTTCATGCCGGCAAGGCGGTGACCATGGCAGTGTCCATAGAAAGGGACCCACACCATGTAAATGAAAATAGTCTATTCCAAACCTATGAAACCTACATACATTATTTGAAACACGTCAAGGAAATGTATTTTGATTTTTATCATTTTTATTATTATTATTATGCTATTATATGAAACCATTTTAGACCATGAAAATATACTATTTTCATGGTCTAAAATTGCTTAGTGATCATTTAATGAGTGTTACACAAAAGATCATGTTCTTTCTCCTTCAGCTGAGGACATTCAGTTTCTCAGTCACAGCCCTGGTGCAGTTTTACAGATAGCACAGGCCTCACATCGCCTCACATGCATGACTTTGTGATGCAGCTCTGCCTCCTCCTGTTCTAACAAACCCCAACATGTCTGCACTGCTGAGTGGGTCATTGGCAGTCAACGGCCCTCCTTAAAGAGGGTAACACCAGCCGGGGCGCAGAAAAGGCCAAGAACGATTACCGCCGACTCTGCCCTCCCAGGAAACCATCTGTTCGAAGAGCCTTCCTCTGGGAGATCATTTTTGTTTTTTTAAAAATGCATTTATTCATACTGAGTGTCATGTGTTTTTTTTTCACCAACACCAACAACCGCACTCCTCTCCTGCTGACCACTGGGAGCTGTCCAGTACAACCACAGTCTTCTTCTTTTGGCCGCTGAACAACTCGCCTGCAACAGTTTGGGATTCAGTTTCTCATTCAAGGCCACACTGATGGTTATTTTTCATTCAGTGTCCAACAACCATGTTTTCCAAGCTAGTTGGGATTTCGAACCAGGAACCTTCCAGTTACTAGCCTTCTTCTGTAGCCTCCAGGCTTCTGTGATGTCCGTAATACTGCTGATGTCACAGGTCCATTAAGGCCAAGACCACCCATCATGTCCACAGCCTGTCCCTGAGAGCTGTCAACCCACTGAGAGAGCCCTCCTCACCCCTGAGATCCATTACAGCCAGCAGCCATGAAGGAAATGCTTCCTTTGAAATCACTGAAAGCTGCTCCACTGCTGTTTTATGTCGGTGTTGCACCACAGCAGATGGAAGCTTGAAAACCCCCCAAAATAACCAAGACTCGCTTCTCCATGAATGAATTATGAGAAACAGAGTCAATACTGCTTGTTTGCTGTTGCACTGACTCGCATGAAAAATCGAATTGAATTTTTTAAAAACCGACAAACTCCAAAAAAACATTCATAACCTGTTGCGAAGACATCCACGGCTTCAGTTTGCAGCTATACTCTCATTTCTACTGTTTCAGCTCAGGTTTTTTGACATTTGTGCACATTATGAAAAACAAAATACCCAAAGCTAAAAGTCTGCGCATTGACAAGTTTAGTCCAGACAGCCTTCCCTCTCTTTCAAAATAAAAGAATTCTGCAGAATAGACTAGAATAGAAACATGGCATTTTTGGTGGGATCTAGACATCTGGAAGCCTCCGTGCTATCTCCTGTTTTTTATTATTTATTGCACAGTAAAGACTTTGCACACTCTTGACAAACCTCTCGGCCACAGGAATGTCGATAAATCTGCACTCAGTACTTCATGCATGTGTTTCTGTACAGTTTAATGTCATCATGGCACTCTCAAGCTGTGCACCATTGGTCACTTATTATTTTTTTCCATGTCCCTTTGTTGCTGCAGTTATACAGGTTGTCAAACGTTCACATGTCAGTGTAGATCCTATAGACCCGTATTTAATTATAATCGTTGCAGGGGAAGACTTTGTTCTTTTAATATTGGGATTGTAGAGCTGAGAAATCCTACAATTGGGATAATGACTGGTTTGTCTGGCAGACCAGTGGGACCTTCTGAAGGACCCCTGTGAGTCCTGGGACAGGTTCATCGCTCTGCCATAAACACCCCATGAAATGGACTCTTATTTTCTTGATTAGTATGTACTTCCTGTTGAAACAGGATGTTATGGTGGGATAGTGCAGATAGTGCATGGAAGAATCATTCTCAGTTTATTTATTTATTTATTTATTTTGAAAGGATAGGTGGATTTGTGAACGTTTTATCGGTTGAAATTTTAACTGGCAGCCACGAGTGCAGGATCACGTCACCGTTGAAGATGCTCAGGAAGCAGAGGTCACATGAGGTCATTTCACGGGGACTTTAATACTCCCTGAGTGTTACGGTGTGTTCTCCACATGATGTTCTCTGCTCTGATCCTTTCCACTGTATGAGTCTTGTAAATGTGTGAGCGCCTGCTGGGAAGCCTCTCCGTATAGATCAGTGCGTGTCCTTCTCAGCAGCTACCTTTTCTCTTTATTGTATTTGGGGTTTCATGCGATCCCGCCTGTTGTGTTCCCACACTGAGACGCGCAGACCCCGCCTTCGTTTCATTAGCGGTCGTCTGAGAGAATGAATTGTTCCAATTGAGCCGTCTCTGCACGAAACGAACCAAACAGCCTCTTTATCAGGCCGCTTGACAGCTGTTTACCCCGCAAATAGATCAAAAGGCGACGCGCGCGGCTTTCTCTGCACGGATTAGCACGCCGTAGAAAATGCTACTGGAGTGATATTGACAATGTTGATCTTGGCAAGTAAAAAGCCCCCAAAAATGGCTTTTGGCAGGCGGGAATGTGTTGCCCGGTGCTGCAAATTCTGCCGGAGCTATTATGTAAACACACATGCATATGTACACAGTTTGCACACACACACACACACACACACACAGAGATAGGTTCCTAATATATACGTATACTGTGTACACACTCGTGTCAGAAAAGCACCTTAACAACCTGAAGTGGTCGACTGTGTGTTGCTGCTTCTCATTCGTTTTGAATGGGTAGTAATCCACAGCCCAGATGCATTTCTTACTGTTATTGGCATTAAGCAACAGCTCGTGTGCTTTGCATTTTTCATGTATAATGTAATAAT
>NC_043984.1:35881229-35883729 GCF_902150065.1 Myripristis murdjan
TTATAAGCGCCAAATGTCCTCACAATAACAGAAAAGATGAGGAACATTACCTGAAAAGAAGGTCTAATTTACAGGCTTACAGTTTGGGTTCAGGTTTAATGGAACGGCTCGTCCAAAATTATAAAAAATTTGGTTATTATTTGCTCTCATGTTGGTTTGTGCAGCCATTAAACACACACACACACACACACACACACACAGTAAGCTGCTGCAGAGTTATCTCAGCCCTCCCCCAAACAACTCACAGCAAACATTTAGATTCTGCGTAGCTGCTGATGTGATGACAAACATGGGAAACCTGTGAGTTTAATGTGAATATCGTCCACAGCAGCCACAAGCATCGCTTTGTGAAATCTGAATATGTCCAAATATGTTTCATATATCAGCTGAAAACACGTCCACGGCTGTTTAATGTGACCGTATCTGTCCGTCACATGGCGGCTCAAAAGTCCAATTTACTCTCAGTTCATGCTGTGACAAACTGCTCGGTTACAGTTTCCACGCACGGCCGATTCCATCTTGTGAAAACGTGGCAGGCACATACATGCACACCAATGCGCTAATATGCCATAATGTCATATTTGGGAAAAAATTAAGAAAAATGAAGTGAATTAGGCCTGGCTGATTAGAATTAAATAGGCTTGTATTATTTACCGTTTGCCTCCTGAACGGCTCCTGCAGGTTGATCCAGGCGATTTGCAGCTGAGCAAGGACATACACATAATTTTGTTCATCTGAGAATCAGTATATTTTAGCAATATATTTATTAATCTTTGAAAATGCCAATTGCACTGCAAAAACGCAAAATCTTACCAAGATTATTCGTCTTATTTCAAGTCAAAAATGTCTTATTTCTAGTCAAAATATCTAATTACACTTAAAATAAGACATGATCACCTCAGAAGTAAATAGTTTTTAGACAATTTTCACTTGTTTCAAGTGAAAATTCACTTGAAACAAGTGAAAATTTGCTTGTTTCATTGGCAAAATTTGCCAGTGGAAAAAGTGAAAATTCACTTGAAATAAGTGAAAATTAGCTAGAAACAAGAAACAAATTTTGCCAATGAAACAAGCAAATTTTCACTTGAAACAAGAGACAATTGTCTAAAGACAAGTTACTTCTGAGGTGATCATGTCTTATTTTAAGTGTAATGAGATATTTTGACTAGAAATAAGACATTTTTGACTTGAAATAAGACAAATAATCTTGGTAAGATTTTGAGTTTTTGCAGTGTGATTGTAACTGAGACTGAAATAAACTATCATCATCATCATCATCACTGACAAAAAAAAAACAATCTCTGCCTTCATTCATGCCTGCACTCACAACCAATCACAACCAAAAACTGTAACTGTGCATCATTACCATTATTTAGCAATATCTGTTGCTGTTATTTGTTGTTGTTGTTTTTTTTTTCTCAGCACAGCTCTGATGTAAAACTCCAGTGAACACGTTCAGCATGATTAACATTCAGCCTAATCACTGACTTTTCCATGATCTGCATACAAAAACGTCCCGCCGCTGCGCCGCACAGCCGCAACACAGTTTTCTGTTTATCTGTAAATTAATCATAACATCTTATTTATGGGCTATTTGACAGGGACTGATATCATGTACAGACACAAACTGAAACAAAAAAAAAAAAAAAAAAAAAAAACAGCGATCCAGTGCAAGTCTCATAGTGTTTGTAGAAGATGCTAATTTGCAGCACCTGTCCCTCGAGGGGCTTTTGCTGAAAAACAAAAACAATAAAAAAAACACACACATTTTGCAGTAACAGAAAATTAGAAAAAGATGTGGTTGTAAACGGAGGGAGAAAAAGCACCTAGACATGAGTACAGGTTTTTTTTTTTTTTTTTTGCTGAATGAGTCAGGATTCAGTCGCTCTCTTAAACGTTCAAGTGATGAGGCGGCGAGTTCCTTTCACATTAAAAGCCGCGCGAGCAGAAGCTGTTTTTTTTTTTTTTTTTTTTTTTTCGGAAGGAGCCTTTACAGTGTGTGCTGCCGGACCTGCTGCAGTCTCCTCACGGGTTTGCACTTAAACATTTAAACACGAGCTTTGCACAGCGGAAATCAATGCCGCTCGACAAACCTGGAGCCTCTTATTAACTGAGAACGCGACAGTGATGGAACCTTGTTTGATTTTCGTCCTGATTTTCAAAGCCTGGACCCAGACGGGGGAACCTCTGAGAGATCCTGGGCCTTTTCAGATTTTTTTTTTCCAACTCGTGACACAAAAAGAAAGATGAACCTCATTGCAGTTTTTTTCAATTGCTTTACCTCCTCAACTCAGAAACGTTGGTATCAAAACAGTGAATCCATAGGCCTAATGAGAGGTGCTCTTCCCAAAATAACACATTTTGTTTGCAAAAGGCTCTTACCATGACAAAACATTTCAAACATGCAGCAAAAGCACATTTTGTCACCGCCCAATACAACTAATCCAGCCACTCACTCACTTCATACTCAACACCAAAATGCAACACACCCTTTTCAGTC
>NC_043984.1:35888729-35986229 GCF_902150065.1 Myripristis murdjan
ATGAAAAGTACTCGCGTGTTATTCTTTTTACCCGCGAGACATGAAAATATAAATGATTCCGATGAGCGTTGATATTTTTTTTTCTTTTTTTCAAATGTTTATGATGAAGCCAAGGAGTTAAAGATGTTTTTTTTCCCAGGTAGGAAAGGATTCAGTGGAGGAGAGACAACACAAAACAGGAAGGAGTTTGAATTTGAAAGTAAAGCGATGGTGTTTGTAGCTCGATGAGAGTTGTACGATTTCATTTAAAAGAATTGTTTAAAAAAAAAAAAAAATCAAACCTGCTTCAGCAAGTCGTCTATGGAGCGTCTTCAGGACTGCTGACTCCCCCCCCCCCTTTTTTTTTTTTTTTTTTTTTTTTTTTTTAACACTGGTTTCCTGTCAAGTTTAAGATTCATTTCAAGATCCTTGTTTCCCATGCTGCAGCTTTTATTGTGAAATTTGGAAAATGACCAAAAAAAAAAAAAAAAAAAAGTAGAAGCAACTTCCTCTTCTCATCTTAGCTGACTGAGCTTTTATTGTGAAAGGTTCCGCAGTCTGTCATTGTAATGGATCTGATTTAAGGTGTAGTGAAGGACAAAACTCAAGTAAAAAATGTACTCGAGTAAAAGTAAACTGACTTAATATATTAAAAAAACAAAATGCTGAGCTGCTGCGCTCTGGAGCGTGTTTTTAAAATCGCACCACTCCACATGTCCTGCACTTTAAGAGCATAATCCCACCAACATAATGGGATCACAGTGTTTCCGTGTCAAGCCTCGCTCACATTATTGTCTTAATTGCATTACAACTGAGCTGTTTTTTTTTTCTTTTTTTCTTTTTTTCTTTTTTTTTTATGTGCATGTAAACACAGCCGCCGTCTCTCCTTCATAAGTGTTGCGACATTAATTTGTACACGGCTCGTCGCTCGCTCTGCCTCCATCGGTGTGTTTCTGCAGTGATTGCGCTCCTGTCACGTCTCCCTGGCGCGGATTAATTAAATCATCTCACACCGTTCAGCCCCTCTCCTTCCTTTCTTTTTTTTTATGGCACGCCGTTGCCCCGTGGTGTTAGTGGTAGTAGGTTGTTACCCTTTCATTCACTTATTGATGCTGTTTGCCAGGAAGCCGTGGGTCAAACTGAACATTGAGTCTTACTTTGCTCTTTATTATTTGCCCCTCATCTCGACATGCGGATCCCACTGAGGGGCCGTTTCAGATGATTTTGCTGGGAATCTCTGCAGCGAGAGCCTTGAAAAACCCGCCTCGGCCTTGAACTCGTAAACATCGCCGGTCCGTATACGATACAGCGCACGCAGCGACTACAAAAGAAGAGCGATGAATAAAAACATAATTTCCAAACAGCTTCTTGTTGCAGGTCACTCCGCAGGGATAAAACACACCGTCTCTTTCTTATTCCTTCTATGACTAATTAAGTGGAAAAAGGTCCGTGCTGCGACTAAAACGAAGCACTGAAGAATAATGACCTGGTGTTTGTTGTTCAATATCTAAAAAAAAAAAACAACTGATGTTACAACCTTTTATTCCAGAAATGATACTTATAATGCGTAGGGGAGAGTGGGGTAAGTAGTGCCAGTTTTTACTTAAAGTGCCTTTAAAGCGAGGGGATTACAGTAATGCCTCCAACTAAAATATGCACATATAGTTTAGGATGTTGTGCATCACTGGGAACAATCACTCTGGATCTTATATAAACTGTTTGAGAAATATAGCTTTTGAAAAAAAAGTGGTTTTGTGGCACAACTTGCCCCCGGTGCGGGGTAAATTGTGCCATTAGAGAGAATACACTGGGGTAAATTGTGCCATTGATAATTGAAGTAAAACAGATCATTTTAATCTCACAAATGATAATGCTATATAAAAGCAAAACAAATTTAATACAAAATTATTTATTTAACATTTATTTCTTATTTTAACAAGATCACAGGCCACTTTTCTATAACAAGGCCTAGCGCCACATGAACACATACCCAGAACAAAATAAAACTTCCAAAATGAGCACCTGCAAATCATCTTCATCTGAATCTGAATAGTTTTAGTGACCAAAGGTAAGAAGACAATGTACAATAACAATAAAATACAATAAAGTAATATATAGTATATAATCACAAGTTCTGCCACTGGCACAACTTACCCCAGGCCCTTTGGCACAAATTACCCCAAGCCCACCATTTTGAAAAAAATGCCTCCCCCAGCTGTTTTGAGCTAACATCATGCTAACTGTATAGACTCATGGTGTAGCTTACTAAAGTACTAAAACCTGTGTGAACTGTTTTCAAAGTTTTCTATCATTGTTCAAACACAGCAATCAAAAAACCTTGATCATGGAAATTTTACTTTGGAGGGCAAAAAAATGTTGTTTGAACTGAAATGTGCTTTCCTCTCAAGCCATGTGTCTCCCTTCTTTGCAGGATGAGTGAAATGGATGCCTCTTCAAAAAATATGTGGTCACATGACCAACTTCTTCTATGGTTTTCTAGATAACAGGGGTGGCACTATTTGCCCCTTGGCAAAAATTACCCCACCCTCCCCTATTATCTGTAGTTTTTACAGTTTGCTCAGTGATTACTATATCAAGCGCAAAAAGGGCGATATCTCATTTTCCAAATTCCCCTGCAGATTCCTCGAGCATCGGTCGGATTGCACACCGGAGAATTATTTAATACTTGCGAAAAGACTGTGATCTTACAGATGAACTGTCCAAAATCCTCCACCCCCCCCCCCCCCCCCCCCCCCCCCCCGAGGGAGACATTAGAGAGCGTTTGAAATATTTCGATTTGAGGGAGGACTGAAGAACTGACGGCGACATGAAGCGAGAGCGGAGATGTAAAGACGGCCCTAACGCGACACTTAAAGGAGAAAAAGTCGGTATTTGAGCCGCGCGGCCGTGGAAACGGTGTTTTCCACTTCAGGAAAAGAGATGGCCCAGATGCCGTTAAACAGGCCCTTTGTGCTTTATTATAAACCAGGAGTTGTTTCAGTGAAAAAAAAAAACAAAAAAAAAAAACAAACTGCTTTTCCAGTTGCATTCATTAAGGTATTGGGAGACACACTACCACTGGGAATGTTAATGGAAAGCGCTATAAGGGGAGAATGTTGTGTTTTTTTTTCTTCTTCTTCTTTTTTCGTGTTGAAACCACCTTTTTCCACATTAAATTCAGCGGGGAGCGGCTGCCAGGCAGACACAAAGTGGCTGCTTTGGAAAAGGTGCCGGCAGCTTTTTTTAGGCTGAATGAAAAGTGCCCACTTTCTCATATTCCCAGCACAAAATCAAAATGCAGTTGAGACTGTTTTTCTTACCAAAAAAAAAAAAAAAAAGAAGAAAAAAAGAAGAGGAGCGGCATGAAGACGTACTAACTCGATTTCAGTCCCGGACGGATTAATTCCTCGACAACCTTGAGGTTTGTTTGAGACGGTCCCGTGCTGCAGGGCGAGTCTTCAAATTAAAGATAGCAGCATCAAAGTTGAGGTGCCCAGCAGGAGCAGGAGCAGCGTGATGGAGGAGATGGTTTGAAGACGGAGGAGAGACCTAATACCACTTCACTCCGCTCTAAATCCATTACCCCCAATGACGGTAATTAGGCGCTATATGCCGACACTGCGAAAGCACCACTGAGCTGCTTCCCATGCAGCACAGCGCTCGCCACTTGAGGAGAAATTAGCCGCAGCGCTTATGCAGAGAAACAGAATTCATTACATGCAATTTGCCGTCGGTTGGTTTTAGCAATTTGCAGGGAATTTTCACAAGATATCTCATTACCGATGTTTAAATCGATGAAGTTTTTTAATTTTTTTTTTTATGTGCTCAGCGCTGTCACGGGGTGATGAAAGGCAACGTTCCTGTGTGCTTTGTCTCGCCCCTCCCCTCCCCGCATGACCGCTGCCCTAGTTATAACACACCATCACTCAGACTGAAGGATCGGCTGCCAGCGCCGCCGCCGCCGCCGCTCCCCTCCTCCTCCTCCTCCTCTTCCTCCTCCTCCTCCTCCAAAATAAAATGGATCCCTTCATGCAGATTTTTTTAAAATTTCTAGTCGTTTTGCCGTGCAGCAGGATAACAGGGGCAGCATGTCTGTCGCTGTGCAGCGGCTCGAGGAGGAAACATGTTTTTGGACGGGGAGTCGATGCGGTGAAGTCGCACCTCACAGTCAGGACAAACACACATTAGTATGTTTTATAAGGAAAAGGAGGAGGAATAAAATCAGACCCACAAACCAGCATGGTGCAGTCACAACGGGAAGAGAAGCAACATTTCATGAAAGCAGATCTGCCGAGCTCGTGGCTTTTAGATCTCCTCAGCGTCCTCACAAGACAATGAGCAAACTCTGAACTCTGTCATCAAGTGTGTGTGTGTGTGTGTGTGTGTGTGTGTGTGTGATGGCTATGAGACGCACGTGGAAACAGAAGCCGTGAGGACATCTGCACTGATTCTGTGGACCCAGACATGTAGAAATGATGTTTGCGGTTACATTGGTGTTATTTTAGTGAAGCTCCAGTGTAAAAAAAAAAGAAATAAATAAAAATGATGGAGCTGCCGTCTGTTCAGGGCAGCTTCCTGTGCAGCGCTGGAGTTTACGTGACGACACTGAAGGCAACACGTGGGCTATTTCAGGCGGTAAATGTAACTTTGAGATGGAGGTCGAGCAAAATCTGGGGTTCGGGTCGAGACAAGCGCTGTGTGTTCTCTTCAGTGCACTTCCTGTTTGCACTTTGCATCGTGAATTTTGACGGGGATCTGACTGCTTCTTCTTCTTCTTCTTCTTCTTCTTCTTCTTCTTCTTCTCCTGTCCAGTGGTGAATCGCATTACCTCCAACTGTTGTCGCCGCCAAAATATCTGCGGCCTCAGTCGTGTTTGCCGAGGCAGCAGGTAAACCCTACGCTGTCTGAAATAGGCCGGACGAGTCTTCAAAATAAAAGCACCACTCTTGTGACTCGGTGCACAAAATATTCAGTTTTTTGCCCTTATTCTGAAAAAGACAATATTCCTACTAAGCCGTCTACATGGGTCAACCAAGTCTTTCATAACGTTTCAGAGTAAGTGTGTTTCTTCTTCCCAGCAGACACGTGGGCTTTTATTTTGTGAATGCGTCTCACACTGTTGACTAGTTGGTTTATTTGCAACACACAGCTGACTGTAAACAGGCAAAAGGCTGTAAGAAAAAAAAAAAAAAAAAAAAAAACCTCATAGTCCAAATGCGTTGTATACGTGACCAGAAGATGCTCCTAAAAGCCAAATATTATCTGCACCTCCCAAATGTCTTAATCGGAAAATGCTGCATTCAGAAAAACGGTAATATCCAAATGGAATATGCTGTTTACATGACCTGCATGATATTAGGATATTAGGAATATTGTCATACAGCGGTCCCTCGTTAATCGCGGGAGTTACGTTCTAAAAATAACCCGCAATAGGTGAAATCCACGAAGTCGTCAGCTTTATTTTTTCCAATTATTCTAGATGTTTTAAGGCTGTAAAACCCCTCACTACACACTTTATACACTTTTCTCAGACAGGCGTTAACATTTTCTCACTTTTCTCTCTTGTTTACACTGCAAAAACTCAAAATCTTACCAAGATTATTTGTCTTATTTCAAGTCAAAAATGTCTTATTCCTAGTCAAAATATCTCATTACACTTAAAATAAGACATGATCACCTCAGAAGTAACTTGTTTTTAGACAATTGTCTCTTGTTTCAAGTGAAAATTCGCTTGAAACAAGTGAAAATTTGCTTGTTTCATTGGCGAAATTTGCCAGTGGAAAAAATAAGTGAAACTTAGCTAGAAACAAGAAACAAATTTTGGCAAATAAGACATTTTTGACTTGAAATAAGACAAATAATCTTGCTAAGATTTTGCGTTTTTTGCAGTGTAAACACTCTCAAAGTTCAAACCTTCGTAGAAAAATAAGTCCAGTAAAAAAAAAAAAAAGCACGCAAAATTGCACTAAAAAAAATACGCGAAACTGCGAGGCCGTGAAAGGTGAACCGCGTTATAGCGAGGGACAACTGTATTAGGAATAATCTTGGAAAATTAAGCAAACCGCTCCTCAGCATGTAAACGTACTGATGGTGAACGGCGGAGATAATCGCAGACTTTCTGAGAAGAGGCCTTTTGGTTTGGAAAATGGCGTGAAGAGGCCGAGCCGGAGCTGCACGGGAGCAAAGGCAACGTGCTGGAAAACCGCATCAAAGTGAAATATCCTGCTACGTCTGCGGTCGAGATGCAGGAGCTGGCACAGAGCTGCGGCGCGGGGATCACCAGTTGTGTTCGGGCTCATCAGGAATTAAGAGCTCAACGATAAATCCGCGCGCCAGACGTATATGTGCGCTCTGAAATTGATCCGCAACTCCTCAAAGTCATCTCCGAAACGAAACAGGTAAAGTAAAGTGATTCTCGCCGGGCGTCTCCTCCCCCCCCCTCGCCTGCGGACACATCGGTCAGCGCCGCAATTAGTAACTCTGTGAACGCCGATGTGTCTTCTTGGAGAGACGTCCAACCATTACATCCATTACGCTGTTGATTCATCAGCAGTTAGGCCCTGCCAGAGACGGGAGAGGAGGCGAGAGGAGGCTCGCTGAGAGATATATGGCAGCGAAGCGGGTCCAGAACAAGAGGATACAGAGCGAGGGATGTTGGATGGATGACAACAAGGGGGGGAGGAGGGTGAGGGAGGAGGGAGGACGGACGGGATGGAGGGGAGAAAGATGAGGACGTGTCACATTGTACGGCGCTTTTTCTTTTTCTCCTGCTTTGTCACTGCAGTGGACTGCCTCTGGGGAGAAGCAGGGAGGAAGAGATGGAGAAAGAAAGAAAAAAAAAAGAGAGAGAGGAGGGAGGGAGGGAGGGAGAGAGGAGGACATTGCGATGTGAAGCCCGGTGGCTGAGGATCTCGGGGGACAAGCCTGTGGGCTTTGAGAGACAAACATTAATAATGAAACGCTAATTCCCTCTGTCCTCCTTTCTTTCCTCTCCTCTTGGCCGTCCTGCTGTCTGTCAGGTTCTCCGTGTCGTCGCCGCCGCCGCCGCCTTTTTATTTCGTCTTAATCTCCCTCCCCTTGCCCTGGCGCTCCCCTCCTCACCCGCTCCCCGCCTCGCCTCGTACCAAAACAAGCCGCTCGGTGCAGTCGTAGTTATTATTAACTACAACTGCAATGCGAATTATTATACAATGACGGGGAGGGGGGGAAGGGGGGCGATAAGTTAGAAGTTAGCAGTTTCCAACTTTGCAACAAGTAAACTTTTCCCTCTGCCTCTTTTAAATCGGTTTGCCGCACACACTCCTCATCAGCCACACACACACACACACACACACACACACACTGGTGTTCGGTAAGTGCACGCTCCTCTTCCTCAGCCCTCAGCTCTTCCTCATCCAGCATCACCCCTCAGTCTCAGTCCTCACACCTGCTTTGGTGAAGGAATAACAACAACAATAATAATAATAATAATGTGAGACATTTCAAAATAAGAGCAACGTTTAAAAAAAAAACAGGTGCAAAAGCTGAACCTGAACATAACATAAGCAACATGAGGGACAATTGCAAAAGGAATACAGTGGTCCCTCGTTAATCACGGGGGTTACGTTCTAAAAATAACCTGCAATAGGCGAAATCCGCGAAGTAGTCAGCTTTATTTTTTACAATTATTCTAGATGTTTTAAGGCTGTAAAACCCCTCACTACACACTTTATACACTTTTCTCAGACAGGCATTAACATTTTCTCACTTTTCTCTCTTGTTTAAACACTCAAAGTTCAAACCTTCGTAGAAAAATAAGTCCAGTATTATAGAATGAACGCATTCTGTACTGTACAGGAGACACGGCACGGAGGAGACTGATTGACAATGGACTACAGTCCCTTAGCCAATCAGGACGCAGAACACAATGCGCTGTAAAAAAGAAAAAAAGAAAAAAAAGAAAAAAAACATGCAAAATTGCACTAAAAAAAATCCGCGAAACTGCGAGGCCGCGAAAGGTGAACCGCGTTATAGCGAGGGACAACTGTATATATATATATATGTATATATATATATATATATATTAAAAAAAAAAAAATCAACCACATGCATTCATCCCTTCTACGTTCCTAAGTACGTTCGGAAAAATCCCAAACAAAATAAAATCTGCTCACACTTTGAACACTTTTAAAAAAACAACTCAAGATCTGGATATTGAACAGGTTGTCATGACAAAATATCTCCAGCTGTTAAGGTTGGGTTTCTGAACCTCTGGGTTTTATTCATTTATCTTCCTTTTACACTATATATATATATATTTTAATATAGTTATTTATATGTGTGTATGAGGGAAACATGAGTTACCAGCTGCAGTTTCTTGCCGGCCTGTCTGCCATGAATTTCTAGGACCGCGATGGAAATAAGTCTTGTGACTTTACTGTGTTATCCTGACTAATTTTATTGTACCGTATGCTCATGTGTGTGCTGTATTTTCAATTAGTCAAATAAAATCAATCAATCAGTCAATCAATCAACTCTGTCACCTGGGCATCAGCCAAATGCAGGTCCATAAGAAGTGTTCAAATGTCTTAAATGAAATTCTACACATATTAGGCCTTAAAAGTTATTAAATATTCTGCAGGTCACTTTTTTTTTTTTCTTCATTGTTTTGACAAATCACCAACACACACAAGGAAAAAAAAAAAAAAAAGTCTGGTCTTCAGGGCTGGTCTGTCCTGGGACTGCAGGTGATTTTTTTTTTTTTTTTTTTTTTTTTTTTTCCCTAGGATGGCAAAGTGACCCAAATGACTTACATTCATTCTCTACAGCCTTTCCCCAACCTTAACCCTTTACGTAACTAATAACTCAAAATGACCGTTCGAATGACTTTGCCATCCTGGGAAAACAGAAGCTCTTGACAGGATTCTGCCATTTCTTCAAAGTTAGAAACTCGAGCGTTAAATAGTCTTAAATTTGAATTTATGAGGTCTTATTTTCAACATACATTTTATCTAATGTCTGTGACCCATGTTTTTATTTTATTTTTTTCCAACATTTTTGCTGTTGCACCCGTCTCATCCTGCTGATTATAATCCTGCCTTCCACTCCCATGTTGGGTTTTCTATTTTATATTTTTAGAATTTGGTTCTCACAAGTTTTTTTTTTTTCCTGTTCTGTTTTTATATTTATTCTTCTTTTTTGATATTGCCTTACATTTTATCGTTGCCTCTCCTTGCTGTTTTCTTGCTGTTTTACCATCATTTGTGCCTTTTACTGCTGAGTTTATTTTCTCTTTATTGTTCCCTTTTGTTTTAACTGCAGTGCAGCACTTTGGTGCTCAGCTCCGCTCGTTTTTTAAAGGAGTTTTATAAATTAAGAGCAGAGGTTTATGCGAGTTGGTTGGACAACTGCGAGGATCTCAACATGGTTTAGGATGGAGACGTGTTACATGAATGAATGAATGAATGAATGAATGAATGTTTTATTTCAGTCATTTTCAAGCAGCAGAAATCAAGTACACCTATGAACAGACAATATCTTATGCACAAATATTTAAACAATAAATAATATTTCATTTCCTTTCAGTGGAAAACCAAAACAAATACATAATATATACAAATAAACACTGACCGAAAAGGTTATTTTGCCTATCCTTCTTACATTGCTAAGATTTCGTCTACTCACTTAAATAATAAAATAAAGTAAATCAAAGACACAAAAACAAAAATATGTGTATCTATACAAAGGGTCCCAAGGCAGTCCATAAGTACACTAGTGTTCATAATTTTGTTTTATATTTACTAATAATATTATTTTTAAATAGCTTTTTAAATCTGTTAAGCGTATTACATCATTTCATATCTATTTCTAAATTATTCCATAAATTTACTCCTTTTACTGTTTTACATCTCTGTTTTACATTTTTTTTTTTTTTTTTGAACATGCAGCTCCCTCACAGTATTTATTCACTCTGATCTGGAACATCTTCTGGATACTTTCTGGAAGCATGTTGTTATTCACTTTATACACGATTTGTGCAGTTTTAAAGTCAACCAACCAACCATGACTTTAAAGGGACAGTTCACCCACTTTCCCACTTACTTCTCGTGCAGGAAGCCCATCCAGACTGTTTCTTCTTCAGCAACAAGAAGTCAGGAATTCAATCCTCGTAAATAATGATGATAACAAGTAAGTGAATTCCTGTCTTCCTGTCCTGAACAGCACCAGGTAAAAAGGCGTTCAGGTATACGCTGCTCCACATGATATGGAATATGGAATAAGCTTCTGGCAACCCTGACGTTACATGATCTGGTATCCGTAAAGGCTTTTAAAATATTGATCAAGGACACGGCTGCTGGACCTGGACAGGCTGCAGAGGCGTTCACATGAATTTTAGTCTGCTAATAACGTGTGTAGAATCTTTTTCTCTTGGTGGGATTTGTGTCGAGGAACCGCTCCCTCCTGGTTGGTCAGCAGGCAAAAGAAAAAAGAAAAAAAAAAACATCACAACAACATGGAAGTCGTGCCGAAGCCTAATGCAGCCTTGTGGAATGATTTTGGATTCAAGACGCAGCCATCTGCCGTCAAAAAAAAAAAAGTGCAAAGTATGGAAACACTCGGCACTCGTCTGTTTAGTTTATAAAAAGTCATATTGCGATTTAGGAAAAAAAAAAGCAGCCAGCAGTAAGCGGCGAAATCGTTGAATCGTTTAATAAATAATGCCGTGATCAGCAGTGTCTTCGCTTCAGTCGCTTCATCGTCATACAAACCCTGTGTGTGTGTGCCATTCCTCCCTGCTCTGCTGCCACACACACACACACACACACACCTTTCCCAGTGCACATTCCATGCATAGATTATAAAGCTGATCTATCGATTGCCCTCAGGTGTTTAAAACCAAAGCCAAATTTAAGGTTAATCAGATTTCTCCCAAACGGACGCATTGCTATCGCTTTGAGAACTAGATTGTAAACTCAAAAAAATTCCATAGTATATTGAAAATATAGAAACCAACAAACTGTCCTGAGGGGAAATAGACTGAGAAGTTACCAGTTCTCTGTGGTTGTTTAAAGGTGCAGGTCGTGCAGTTTGGTTTGCACACAGGTCATTTGAACAAAACAGCATCTCCAAAAAGGATTTACTTCTTTTGATTTGTTTAATTTTAAAAAACTGCACATACAGCAGCAGACTGTGTCCATGCAAACCAATATATGTAAAAGCTACAGATTGCACCTTTAACAGTGTTTATGAGCAGGAAGTGAGTCACTGCAGGTTTATAACAAACATACATAACAAACATACATATGAACAAACATCATCCTACCTCCCACCCTGAAACCCCCAACCCTTCCCCCACTAATTACCCTCATAAATTAATAAATAAAGTGAAAAACACATATCCGACTGGAAACCCCGCCAAATCACAGAGAAACTCCCCAAAACTTATCCTCCATGTCCCATCAAGTTTCAGTTCACACAAACGGGAAAAAAGTGTTTGTGTGTCTCTGCTCCGAACAAAAGTTCAGCTCTGGTGAACTCTGACACACATCCACATTCATTCATATTAATTTGCTTCTATATGTATCATGTTGTCCCTTGTCTGCTTTTAGCGTGCTCTATTTTTATTTTGTCCTTGTCTGTTTTTGCTCTATTTTACTATTATTATAATTTTTTTTTTTTTTTTTGTAACCTTGTAATGGTGTGCTGTCTTGGCCAGGCCTCGGAAAAAAAGAGGTTTTATCTCACGGGACGTCCTGGTTAAATAAAGGTAAAACAAATAAACAGGGATGAACAGGTTTTTTATTATTATTATTATTATTATTATTATTATTATTATTATCATTATTATTATTATTTCTGGGTGAATCAAATAAAAAAGGGACCACTACTTTAGAGGGGATTTTTTTTTTTTGCATTTTGCATTTTGGTCCTTTAAATCCAATATGTCGTTTGTGACAAATTACCAACCACATCCGCAGAGCTAAGCAGGGTCACCACACACAGAGAAATGAAGTCCAAAGTCCTTAAAGCTCTTTGTTCATTTAAAACAAACATCAAAACCTGAGCAAACTTTATAAAAGTTCTTCTGCACGTCGTTTTGTCGGGTTTCTACGTTCATGAAACCCTGAAACGCACCTGAGCTGCAGGTCTGAGCAGAGAAATCAGACTGGAAGATGTACAGTAGTCCTGCATATGTGTGTGTGTGTGCATCTGCATGTGTGTGTGTGTGTGTGTGTGTGTGTGTGTGTGTGTGTGTGCTGAGCGTCCATCTCTGCCCGTCATGCTTAATGACAGTGATTTTCAGTCCATTACAGCGGCGTGCTATTCAAACATATCATGTCCAGCTGCCGTTTTTAAAAGGCTCTTGTGCCGAGACGGTTCATGCGTCTGCTTTCATGAAAACGCAGCCACTTCCCACTTCGTGTGTTTTATTCCTCCCTCACGGCATACAGATTAGCATGTTCTATGTGCAGTGTGTGTGTGTGTGTATGTGTGTGTGTGTGTGTGTTAATGAGAGAAAGAGAGAGAGAGATTAATTTGCCTTTTTATGCGTAGTTTTATTGGTTTTCGACGTGTGCCAATTCAATGCTCTGACTACAATGGGAATGTGTGTGTCAGCATGTGATGTATATGTGTGTGTGTGTGTGTGTGTGTGTGTGTGTGTGTTGCTCCCCATGCCGTGTGGCCTTCAGGTTCCGCCGGGCGAGGCCTATTGCTGTTTGCCTCCGTTTGCTCCTCTAATTACTCTGAACTTGTTTTCTCAGCAGCTCCTCTGTTCCTCTTCTTCTTTTTTTTCTTGTTTTTTTTTTTTTGTTTGTTTTTCCTGACCTCCTCCTCCTCCTTTGCCTTTTTCTCTCTCCTGATCTCTTGCTCTCTGTCGTCTCTCGCCACAAACACACTCACTGTTTACCTCTTCATGCTCTTTGAGATCTCTTCCTTCTTCTCACAAAAAAAAAAAAACACGCATATTTGCAATACACTCTCCTCTCCATTTACTCAATCACGAAATCGGTGTGACCCGTCTGTTTCCACACACACACACACACACACACACTTCCTCAAACCCGACAGGTGCATGCTTTGCAGACACATGCATGCGCGCCTCATATTGCGCCGGATCTCGTGAAGCGAATGGAGCCGGATAGGCGGGAGATAACAATAGAGCAAACAGGCGGCGCTGAGCATATTGAAAATAATGCAGCGAGCATGAGGATAAAGATAAAGATTATACAGACGGAGACAAACATAAGGACAAAGAGCAGCTTCACAAACACACTCGCAAATCAAAAGCGGATACGGGAACATTACGGGAGGCCGGGTGTACACGAGCGCGCTCAGCTGTGCAAACACGCAGCGCAGGTATTCACACTGTCAGAATCTACAGCACACACACACACACACACACACACATACATATACGCACACATGTCTCTTTAAATACATAAATACTTGTACAGCACTGGAAGAAGCCGCTCTAAGATGCTTGAGTTTAGCTGAAATAATGCAGATAGATCAGATTGTGCATGTTGCAGCATCGTCTCTTACGACAGTTTGTCCTCTCTGTGCTCCTCAGGTGGGCGGGAAAGACAATCCGGCCGTCAACCCCATAATCCACGGCCTGAGGGGCGTCGTTCATCACGGTGAGTGACAGCAGCCGGCGCCCAATCACACCGGGAGTGAGCCAGCATGGTGCACGTTGTCAGGTCCAGCTGTGCAGCCTAATGCAGTTCAATCCTACCTTTTAACAAAGTTTATCATGTCCAGTTTGTGTTGACGTTGTGCAGAATGTGTCACTTTAATTCTGTGTTTATTACTGAGGTTGTAGTTTGCAGAGGTCTGCTACTGGACTGCATTATACTGAGAGGTGTTTCTAATTTTTTGTCCCTCCGTATTGATATACATAAGGGGGGACAGAATAGTGGAAACAGCTGTCAGTAAAGTGCAGCACTAACTATGAGCTCAGTGCCAAACACAGAAGTGAATGAACACCTCTGTTACCGTGACAACAAGACAAGCTGAGCATTATCGGCAGCAGGAGAGGAAACTTTACGGCACAACAGCTGGATTAGATTAGATTAGATTATACAGGTGGAGCTGATAACGTGGACACTGGGTGCATGATGATGATGGAAGTTTATTCAACAGGATAAAACCCCTGCAGATGAACCACCTTGTTTTTGAGAGGGACCTCACATACAGTCCAAGACAAAAATGAAACAAAAATTCAACCGACACAATACAAAAAAACATCATCCCACAGAAATATAATAAATATTAGAGAATAAACACTGAATTTTATATGGTATATAGGTATAGCATCATCTCAAACATGTACAGTCGATCTCATAATAAGAGGAGTATTTTTAAGCGTCAAATATCATATGTTTGAAGGTAAGTGTATGGATTAACACCTACGATCTTTTGAAACCATAAATGAGCCAAAGATCGGAGCAGCGTGTTTGCAGCTCCACACACTGTCAGGTTATAGTCTGATCCCACACGTCACACCAGCCAGGTGTGTTCAGCTCGGTGTCGTAGTTCATCTCTGAGTTTTAAAGTTAAAGATTTTAAAGGGCCACTCCAACATTCTGGACGAAATCCCCCATTCCAGACTTCCCAAGACACAGTCAAGATATTGGACACCATTTTCTCCTCTGTACGTCCAGTGGTTCCATTCCTGTGTTTAGCATTTCCTGTTAGCTTAGCATAAAGACTTGAAATCAGTAGGAGTTGTTAGCCTAGCTCCGTCAAAGAAAAAGAAGAAAAACAACCTTACAAAACTTACAGCGATGTGCATTTCAAATCCACATGATCCGCTGTGTAAACCAGACAGCTTCAGAGCTGCTGGAAGGAGCCAGGCTAACGACTCCCATAGACTTCAAGTGTTTATGCTAAGCTAACAGGAAATGCTAACCACAGGAAATGAACCGCTGGACGTACAGAGGTGGCAATGACATGGATCATTTTGTCTCAGTCTGGGGAAGTCAGGAAAAAGGAGATTTTGCCCAAAACATTGGAGTCTTCCTTTAAGATGCCATGAAGGGGCACGTCCCTACACGTCCTTTACTTCAGGTCATTCCTCGTACAACAGGTGTTTGAGTGTTTTGAGAAGGGAGCGGGGCTTTAGAAGTGAACCAGAACGATATGAAATAGGAAAAGTTTTATTTAACGGGAGAGGTGGAGGAGCAAGATTAAGATTGGTGAAGGTTTTTAATTGTTAAAATTTGAATTTCCGCCTGCTGGTGCAGCATGAGGTCAACGCTGCAGATGCACAGGAGGTTCATCTGATTTCATGGGGACTTGAAAAACAGCCAGCAGTCCTGCAAACTGCAGCAGAGTTGAGGACGACTTTACGACACAGAGAGTTAATAAAACTAAATTAATTTCATTCCTGTATTTGCTAAATCAGTTGTTGGCCCGTCGTACGGCAGCGATGCCAGTCCCCCAGCTGGTACACAGTTATATAATTCAATTTGTAAGCAAGTCTCAACGTGGCACATTCATTTTTAACACCGATAAGGACTCGCTGTGTCATCCTTGAGCTTATCTGAAATTAATCACCGGCCCTCCAGCCAGCCAGAATCAAGGATTCACTCCGGCCGTGCAGAATACATTTTAATGGATGATAGTTGGAGACATGACTTATTTTGGCGTGTCACGTGTCCCGTAGCAGAAAAGGAATCCAAAATGTGATCAGCTTCACCCCTTCACATGGTCCAAAAATTACAATACAAGTTAATATTGTGTTTTTTTTTTTATGTATGTATTTATTTATTTTTAAGTTTCTGCTTCATTTGATGGCGACGGTATGGGGAGACATACCATGTGTTTTATTGCTCTGTTCAGGTTATTATTATTATTATTATTATTATTAATTGCTTTAATGTCTTGTTTTTACAAAAGCCCCTTTAGTGCAGTGGCCCTGAGAGCTCAACACACCGCAGCTGAAGAGAACACATGCAGAGAGACAAAACACAGGCAAATTAAGAAAACATCTCTATTCTTTATTCTTTAATTTGACAACACATGCACGGCTAATTCAGACTGTGAAACACAACACAGAGCCGCGCGGCATCGAGACAATGACAGCGACTCCCAGGGTCACTTTATCGACCCTGAAAATGCATTTTGGATCGGCCGACGTGAGGTCAGCTCCAAACTCTGGCCACAAATCAGAAGCTGCTCTTTCACTGGCTTGAGTTTTGTGTAGTTTCGTGTCTTTTCTTAAGTTGCAGTGTGTCGCTAATGAACACCCACTCCAGGCGCTGTGATCGCTGCGTTGGCTCGCTGTTTTGCGGTTTGTCCATGTGCGCTGCATCGGCCCCTGTCAAATAAACCATAAATAACTAAACAAACAGATAAATAATGAAGGGCTCGGCTCAGAGTGGAGCCCGGGACGCTGTAACCTTGGTGCGAGGTACACTCTCCACCGCCGGGACGCCCTGCTCATGCTGCGTTTTTGTCCATTCTGTCAGCATCACAGGAAGGACACAAGACACTCAGAGAGACACAGATGGAATAGAATAGAATGAAATAGATAGAATAGTGCTGAGAGTAATTAAAATCTTCCATCAAACGACGACAACTGTGTTTTTCTAAAGATCTGTATCAGTCTGAGGTCCAGTTGAACATCGGCCCCGTGACGTTTGATCAGGGAGAAGCTGTGTCTGCTGATCTCATGAGATCAACGGTCAAATGATCACAAGGGAAGTTATCGCAGCATCTGTCACGCAGCCTCGTTTGTCTTTTTGAGGGTAGATAATGATAAAAAAAAAAAAAAAAGAAAACATCTGAAATGTGGTTGCAGCAAAAGAAAATTCAGCTTCTTTTACACACACTGATCTGCACTTGCTTTACCTCACTGTTTTCCAGCATGATGACGCTGGCTCCATTAGAGACCGTCCTCCTGCAAAAAACGACTGCATGCAGCCTTAACCATGACCCTTTCCCAACTTTACCCATCATGACAAACCTTTCCCTTACCTTAACATGACCTTTTCCTAACTTTAACCATCATGACAAACCTTTCCCTTACCTTAACCATGACCTTTTCCTAACTTAAACCATCATGACAAACCTTTCCCTTACCTTAACCATGACCCTTTCCTAACTTCACCCATCATGACAAAGCTGTCCCTTACCTTAACCATGACCTTTTCCTAACTTTAACCATCATGACTAACCTTTCCCTCACCTTAACCATGACCTTTTCCTAACTTAAACCATCATGACAAACCTTTCCCTTACCTTAACCATGACCTTTTCCTAATTTTAACCATCATGACAAACCTTTCCCTTACCTCAACATGACCTTTTTCTAACTTTAACCATCATGACAAACCTTTCCCTTACCTTAACCATGACCTTTTCTCATTTTAACCATCATAACAAACCTTTCCCTTACCTTAATTATGACCTTTTCCTAACCTTAACCATCATGACAAACATTTCCCTTACCTTAACCATTACCTTTTCCTAACCCTAACCATCATGACAAAACATTCCCTTACCTTAAACATGACCTTTTTTAACTTTACCCATCATGACAAACCTTTCCCTTACCTTAACCATCACCTTTTCCTAACTTAAACCATCATCACAAACCTTTCCCTTACCTTATCATGACCTTTTCCTAACCCTAACCATCATGACAAACCTTTCCCTTACCTTAACCATGACCTTTTCCTAACTTTAACCATTGTGACAAACCTTTCCCTTACCTTAACCATGACCTTTTCCCAACTTTAACCATCATGACAAACCTTTCCCTTACCTTGACATGACCTTTTCCTAACTTTAACCATCATGACAAACCTTTCCCTTATCTTAACATGACCTTTTCCTAACTTTAACCATCACGACAAACCTTTCTCTTACCTTAACATGACCTTTTCCTAACTTTAACCATCACGACAAACCTTTCCCTTACCTTAACCATGACCTTTTCCTAACTTTAACCATCACGACAAACCTTTCCCTTACCTTGACATGACCTTTTCCTAACTTAAACCATCACGACAAACCTTTCCCTTACCTTAACATGACCTTTTCCTAACTTTAACCATCACGACAAACCTTTCCCTTACCTTAACCATGACCTTTTCCTAACTTTAACCATCACGACAAACCTTCCCCTTACCTTAACCATGACCTTTTCCTAACTTAAACCATCATGACAAACCTTTCCCTTACCTTAACCATGACCTTTTCCAAACTTTACCCATCATGACAAACCTTCCCCTTACCTTAACATGACCTTTTCCTAACTTTACCCATCATGACAAACCTTCCCCTTACCTTAACCATGACCTGAGTGTAGCGATCGGCACAATGCAAGCTCTTTCCCCTGTTTTTGATGGATGCACCAGTCGTTGTAAATCATCATATCCAGTGTTAATAACAAGCCTGTTTTGTGATTGGAAATGAGAAAACTATATGGATCATGCCATTGCCTATACTAATGTAAATTTGTTCACAATAAATAAAAAAAAAAAAATACATTTTCTGTTCAAAGTAATTTCAGATTGGCTTCTTCTTATTTTCCCTTTGCCAAATTCACATTAATTATCTATTTTATCAAGCTGGTTTTGTCTTTAAAGAAAACATTGTCCAAATTATTTGAGCAGCATTTTAGTTATTGCATTTTCCAGGAAGTTTTTCAGACGACGTCCAGGAAACACATCAGCTGGACTCGGTCCTGATTGGCTCTCTCACTAACGAATTACTGAAATCTGTCCAGTCAGGACGGTGAACAGCATTTTGAACTGATCTCATCTGAATTATTGGAGCTGCTTTTGTTGTGAAGTCTGTGTCTTCAGATTCATTCAGAATCAGCATTTTAATTTATCGCTGTCGACTGAAGCATCCTCAGTGTGGACTCAAAATCAAAAGTGTTTGTGGGATTTTATCAAGAGATCTGTCACTGCTGAGCCACTGTGGCTTTATTTATTTATTATGACGTTTCAGCCTAGATTTAATGTCTCATATGTATTCACACTATAATTTAGGACTTATGGGATGATTCCATGTATTTTGTGCATTGAAAGAGAACGGCAGAAAACAAATTAGCGGGGTTTATATTTCTTTTCTTTTTTTTTTCTCACAACATTATGCCCTCAGTCAGAAAGGGCTGCGCGCTGCACAAGATCTTGTAGCGCATCTCTGTCATGATCAAAACATTTGTCCTAAAGCTATGTTCTGTCTTGTCACCCCAAAGGGCCCCCGCCTGCTTCGCAACAACACGACGGCTTCAGAGTGAATTTCAAGAGCCTCGGCGTACACAAATAAAACTTTGATACAAAAAAAAAAAAAAAAAAAAAAAAAATCTCGCCGCATGAACTACTTGCGTTCTTCGTCCCGGCTCGTGTGTCTAAGAAACACCGCTCTCTCTCTCCCTCTCTCTCCTTCTCTCTCTCTCTCTCTCTATAATTCATCTAACACAAAGACCAGTCAGGTTCAGTCGAGGCCACGCTCCCGTCTCTCCCCCCGGGGGAAGCTGGTTGCTTAATTTGCTCTCTCTCTGTCTCTTCTGGTGGGAGCGAACGCAGCAACAGGTGGTTAAATTTTTCACGGCGCTCTCCTTTCTCTGGTTGCCGGGCCTGTCTGGCGGACACGTGCCGCAGGTCGGACTCCGCCGTCTTTGTAGCTCACGCCTTGTTACATTTTACATGAAATCGCGCTGGAACAAATGCCCTCTGACGAGCGAGCCGGCGAGCCGCTCTGCGCTCCCCGCCCGGGCCCATTAGCTCCTGTGAAATCGGCCCGGTAAGAAGACAGGACCTGATTTCCATAGTGGACTCGTGAAGGGGAGCGGCGTGCAGAGGAGCCCGCGCTCTGTAAGCACGGGTTCATGGGGCTTTGGCGGCAGACACAAAGACTGATAATGATGAGACGGCGGCGTGGCGGGGAAGCCGAGGCTGTGGTGGTGGTGGTGAGGAGGAAGAGGAGGAGGAGGAGGAAGATGATGGTAGCAGTTGCAGACATGAAAAATTCTCATGTTTGTAATTTTAACGGCTGATGTAACGGTGTGGTAAATAAGCGAAATGTTCCGGTGGATCGTCTGCAGAGACGTCATCCTCATCATCATCCTCATCATCATCACCATCATCACACAGGTCGTCATCATGAGCATCACCAGGCTGGACTCACCTACAGTTTCATCATCATCGATCCTCATGCTCTTCCTCATACATTATGTTCATCACCTGTGTTACCAAATATCAATATGTGATGAGGATCATCATCCAGTGTTGTGGTGCTTTTATTAGACGGGGGGGGGGGGGGGGGGGGGTTAGAAATTTGTTTTGAAAAATGTATAAATATGTGCATTAATCCCACTTGTGCATTAAGCCTTGTTAAAAAAAAAAAAAGTACAAATATGTGCATTAATCCTACAAAAACATTACAACAATAAATACAGGAATAAGAAATTGAGCATAAAAGTATAAAACACATAAACATGCACCAACACCAACAAAAAAAAAAACAGTTGTTTATGCATGTATTTTCAAACTTTTTAAATTTATAATCATCGTTAATAAACATCATCCTCATCATCCTCATCATCATCATCATCATCATCATCATCATCACACAGGTCGTCATCATGAGCATCGCCGGGCTGGACTCACCTGCAGTTTCATCATCATCATCATCGATCTTCATGCTCTTCTTCATACATTATGTATGATCACCTGTGTTAATTAAGTGTCAATACGTGATGAGGATGACGATGATGATGATGAAGGTCATCATCATCCAGTGTTGTGGTGCTTTTTTTAGACGGGGGGAAATTGGGTTAATTGCAGTTGCTCAAATTCGCAAGAGAGGAATATATTATAAGCAGAAGTGAAATGATAAGAAATAGAAAAATAATAAGAAATGGAAAAATGTGTGTTAGAAATTTGTTTTGAAAAAAAAAAGGTATGTGGATTATGTATAAATATGTGCATTAATCCCACTTGTGCATTAAGCCTTGTTAAAAAAAAAAAAGTACAAATATGTGCATTAATCCCACTTGTGCATTAAGCCTTGTTAAAAAAAAAAAAAAAAAAAAAGTACAAATATGTGCATTAATCCCACTTGTGCATTAAGCCTTGTTTAAAAAAAAAAAAAAAAAAAAAAAAAAGTACAAATATGTGCATTAATCCTACAAAAATATTACAGCAATAAATACAGGAATAAGAAATTGAGCATAAAAGCATAAAACACATAAACATGCACCAACACCAACAAAGCAAAACAAAACAAAAAAAAACGGTTGTTTATGTATGTATTTTCAAACTTTTTTATTTTATAATCATCGTTAAACCACTAATAAACATCATCATCATCATCGTCGTCGTCGTCATGGCCAGCCTGAGCCCGGCGAGGCGAGGCGAGGCGAGGCGAGCTGGTGAGCACAGCGGTCCGGGCAGGAGGAGTTCAACAGCGCTGAAGTGCCTCCGAGTCGCAGCCGCTTCAGTGGAGCTGCGGTCGAATGTGAACCTTTCCACCTCAGCAATTATTCCCAGCCAGCAGTCAGTGTGGATTAATATGTGCTTTTAGTGAGAAGCTGCGCGAGGCAGGATCTTCATATTAAAAAATGATGTCTAAATCACACAGTGGAGCTGCAGCAGAGCGGGCCGTCTCATCTCCGCTCCCTCCGACGCTCCGAGATTCACCCTGCATGCCCAGATTAGTTTCTGGTGTCATTCAGCATTCATTATAAAAGTCTTTTAAAACTTCAGCAGGAAAAAAAAAAGAAAGAACTGAATGGTCATCCAACTTGGAATTACAAGAAATTTAAGCATCATTTCAGAGCTCTGGTTTCTCAAGATTTCAGTTGCAGTGACCTCAGAGCACAACGCTGGCAGAAAACAAACCGTTTATCTGGTTTACAGCAGGAACTAAATGAAGTGATGCAGTGAAGTAGCTAAAAAAACTGATGTGCATCTAAGTAAACACATCTAATGAACATTTTGCACATTGGACATGTTGCAAGTACTGTTCCTCTGCTGGTATGTGACTGCAGTAGAAGTACTGTTCCTCTGCTGGTATCTGACTGCAGTAGAAGTAGAAGTACTGTTCCTCTGCTGGTATGTGACTGCAGTAGAAGTAGAAGTACTGTTCCTCTGCTGGTATGTGACTGCAGTAGAAGTAGAAGTAGTGCAGTAAAAATGTCCTGCAGTAAAAGTCCAAAGTGTCTCATTTCAAATGTCCTGGCAGTAAAAGTGACTGAGCTCCTTTTTCCAAACAGTAACTGTGTAGAAACGGTGCAGCTTTTATTGTGAAATTTGGAAAATGACAAAAAGTAGAAGCAACAAAGTAGAAGCAGGTTCCTCTTCTCATCTTTGCTGACTGAGCTTTTATTGTGAAAGGCTCCACAGTCTGTCATTGATCATCTGTTCTCTGTAATGGATCTGATTTAAAATGGAGTGAAGGACCAAACCCAGGCAGAAAATGGACTGAAGGAAAAGTAAAAATTACTCGGTTTAAAAAAATACTAAAAAAAAAAGTACAAGTACACAAAAAGCTACTCAGTTACAGTAACATGAGGAAATGTAATCAGTTACTTCACTGACGTCACCATGTGGGATTTCTGTTAAAGTTGTTAAAAATAGTAATGTTAATGTTAATGTTAAAAATACGATGTAGCTGATGTAGCTACTTTACAAAATAATAATAATAATATGTTTAACATGAAACTGGTGGAAAACTCTCTGTTGTTCCAGAGGCTCTTCCCTCTCTGACAGGAATAAAATTCTTGGGGAAGCATCGAGTCCTTGGATTTTTTTTTTTTTTTTTTTTTTTTGAGAAAAAAAATGGTTACATTTAAAGATATCGCTGCAGGCGAATTCAATCCAATTGGTGTTTCTATTTTCCTCAAAAACTCATATCAGTGAAACCCGAATTAAAATTGCTTTCCAAAAAAAAAAAAAAAAAAAAAATCGTTATTATCATCATCCTCACCATTCATCTGCCTGGGTGCCTTTGTTGTTGAGAAGGCAGATAAGAGGAGAGGAGGAGGAGGGAGGAAGGAGGAGGAAGAAGAGGAGGGGAGGATGGAGAGAGTGTGACAGGAGGAGGGAGGAGGAGGAGGTGACAGCAGACGAGAAGAGAGTCGAGGAGGAGGAGGAGGAACTGAATGATGAAGCAGAGTGAAGGAGCCCAGAGGAAGGGAGGAGGAGGGAGGGGGGGTTGAAAAGAAAAGACGACAAAGTGTGGAGGGAAGACAATGATGAGAGGAAGGGGAGGAGGAGGAGGAGGAGGCATTCGATCCACTGTTGCGATGGGAATGTGCAGGGAAGGAGGATGACAAGAGAATGGAAATAAAGGAGAGCGTGTGTGTGTGTGTGTGTGTGTGTGTGAGGCTGCAGGCTTGCCGGTGCGAGGCGACACGGCTGACGCGTGCGGCGGGGCGGGGGTCGCTTGACGAGAAGGTGGGTGTGTGTGTGTGGGGAAGGAAGACAAGAAGAAAAGAAGCAGCAGCGTCTTTATAAGCTACAGATATGACCGTGCTCCTTCCTCACTCCTGCCTCTCCTCCTCCTCCTCCTCCTCCTCCTCTTCCTCCTCCTCCTCCTCGCCGCCCCGCTGACAAGCCCCGTCTCCCGCTGTCTCCCGCGGGTGACTTCAGGGGATGTATTTTCAGCTCCGTCGCATCCACGCAACGCGAGGACGGGAGGGAGCTGGGATGTGTGGATGCTGATGGGTGGACGGGTTTGGAAAGGGGGGCGGAGCCTGGCGGGACGGACCCGTTTCAAGATTTATGCGTCTGGATGAAGTGCCCTTAACGTGGCCACACCGGGACGAAACAAGTCCAAACACTCCGGCAACGTCACGCAACAGAGCCACAACTCACCCTCGCGTCCAAACCCTCTGATTTCCCCTTAAATTTGCCCTTAAGCAGCTTTATATTTTTTTTTTCCATATTGTGCAGCAGTATCACATCATTATTATTTGTCTGCTGGTTGAAACGCTCACCTGAGGCTACGTCACACTAAGGCTGCACCCCTACATTAAATAGAGACGTCTATTTATGTGTTGAAAATCATTTTATACACATTTCCCTTCATATCAGCAGGAAATATTTAGGGCTCTTTTTTAACGGTGGAAGCTCCCGGCCTGCAGAGCGCGGTGCGGGTCATTCAGGGTGTGTCCGATTAAACTTTCACGAGGCTGGTTGGCGGAGCTGCTCCTGGCTCCTGGCTCTCAAGGCTGAATCCTGGCTGTGTTTTTTGGGCGTAACATGCAGTAAACCAATCAGAGCGCCGTCTCCCGTCCCCTCTAACAGCCAGGTGTGTCTCACCTTGGTGGGCTGCTGTTCTAATGGAGGATTCTCCAGGTGAGAAGGAAGGAGACGGATCTGCTCAGTCACTTTCAGCCTCCAGACAGCAACGCAGCAACAAGGTGGATGCTGGACGGGAAAATGACAACTGCATCGGGTTGGAAACTAGCAGAGACACTTGCATTGCTCTTGCTAAGATTGTGTCTTTGGAAATGTTATAATTTCCCCTAGAATTTAAAATAAAGTTCTGTGGATCTGAAAGGACAGGTCCACCCACGGGACTGAAGGAGCTGAAAAGTTAAATGAGGAAAGGAAGAGCATTTAGGGCCGTGAGGAAGTTTGTGAAGCCCTCTTCTGTTTTCAGCTGGTTCTTTTTTTTTTGTTCCCCGGCAGCGGCGGCCTTTTAGCCGGAGCAGCGTGAGGCCGCCGTCACACGGGCGGAGAGTATTTTAAGCTCAGGGACTCCTGCGAAGCATCGGGACAGCTGTCCGCTCAGCTAATCATCCATTAGCTTCCCAAGTTACTCAGTGGAGTCTTAATATTTCATTATGCAGCAGGGGCAGAGCACACACACACACACACACACACACACACACACACTTTGCACAAAGTCACATCTTGGGAGACGTTCAAGGACCCTGGCATGTGTGTGAGTGTGTGTGTGTGTGTGTGTGTGTGTGTGTGTGTCTGTGGTTTGGATTGATGTTTGGAGCCAATATTGATCTTTTACTAAAAATGGGACCTGATCCAGTCATCCATATTTGATATGACTGATATTATGCAGCTTGAATGATTACATATTTATTGTCTAATAGATCGATACAAAACTGTTTGTACATGGGAGGGTCTTAAGCTGACTTGATTCTAATGCAACACTTTAATCAAATTCCACTAAATTATGCATGAATATGTTTACCACTATTATTAGTATTGATTTCAATGGAGAGTTTCAGAGCTTTGTTTTTGTTCATATTGTGCACCTGCAGTATGGTATGTGGTAGATAGATAGATAGATAATTTTTATTTAAGTGTCCTGTATACAATAATGCCCAGCCCCCATGGGCTTATAAGACACTCCCAACAAAAGTAAGTAAATACATGCATCAATTCATACATGCGGGTATAGCTGTCTCCACCGCAGCTGCCACGCTTTCTCCAAGAATTTACCCAAAGCAAATACGTCTTCTTCAAACAGCCATCTTAGCATATTAAATTCGGACAACCAAAACAAATCAGGATTCCTCGTTTGTACTTTTTCAAATAAAACATTTCTTAGGCTGGCATACAGTGGACAATGAAAAACAAAATGTAACTCGTCCACTACATTTCCTAAGTACACAAACGCTGTTCTTCTGGTATCCCTTGATACCTTCCCACCTCAACTGCCAGAGGCAAGACGCCAGCTCTCAATTGGGCACAGAGTGATCTTTGACCTTTCCTCAAATTAGATGCAACATATGGTTCGGTGCCGTACTCCTCTTTAAACTGAACATAATTTCTTAGCTTGGGTTTTTTCCAAATGTCCACCTCCCATTGCTCCTGACATTTAACTGACAATTTCTGTTTAATAATAGTTATGCTACGCTGTAAATTATTCATAAAATATATACTTAACCCTGTAATAGAAAAAATTAAAGAGATTTCCCTTATCCACGGATGATTGTGCATTCTGCTCCAATTAAAAACCTTTCTAGTGAGCCTCTCCTCTGGCAGTTGTGTTAGGCGGTTCCACAATCTGACCATTTCACATCTCTGCTTTGTTAGGCAGCTGTATCATCCCATATCTCCTTCAATAGCTAACTTGGTAGTATGTGGTAGTGTGGTAATGGTATTCTAGTGTACACAAAGTTTTTTTTTGTGTGTGTGTGTGTGTTTGGTTGCTTGCTGTGAACGTGAGCTTTACCAGGATTTGCGTTTGCATCACCGCCGCAAAGCGTATTCATATTCTGTGCAATATTTATGGCTTTCCATAGCAGTGCATGCCTGAACAGCTCCTTCAATAAAGTTACCGACCTTGTTTCTGTTTGAAATGCTGGCCAAGTTGACTGACGTTAATCCCCTAGGCGCAAAAATTGGTGCTGGATCTCCATGCAGCAGCAGTGGCATGACTGTCATTTAACATAGAGCTGCCAGTTTGCACCAAATTTAAATATTTTCTATACTGGAACAACTGGCAGCTGCAATATGAAAGTATATCATCCCTGAAAAACCTATACTGGCTGAGCCCGAGTGTATATGTGCATTTCCTGGTTCATGTGTGCGTGCTAGACATGATAGTGCAAGCCAGGGGAGATGTTGCATGCGTGTCTGCAAGAGCCCGTGAGAAGCTGCCGTGCTGCACGAGCAACACTTTTGCATCCTTTCCGTTTGCAGTTTCATCCGTTCAGTCAAGCCACTGCAAAAGCTCAGCCTCTGGAAACACACAACTGTTGTTCCCACCGCCAAAACACCAGCAGCCCCAGGGACCGAAATGATTCCAGGCCAGCGGCAGCAGCTTCCCGCGGGACGCAAAACGTTTGAGGAACTGATAAAAGTGCTGAAACTGAAACAGATTCTGATAATGCAGTAGAGCTGTTACAGCTCACATGTAGGGCGGGGAGGACGGTGCAGCACGCCAAATGAATTGAATTACTTCCTGCGGTGTGTCTGAATCTGGAGGGAGCAAACACCTTTGTGCCTCTCCTCTTGATCGATGCACTCGACATTTCGTTGAGTTTGCAGCTGATTCTCGGCGGTTGATTTGTGGCTGTGCTGTTGATGTGTCTTTGAGTTAGGAAGCGATGAATTCAACCTTGAAGGGAATGTTCCTAAGAGTAAAGGCAATGCAGCAGATGTTTAGGAGGCTACAACCTGCGCCCAAGCCTCCTGCACTAAAAGCCAAGGAAGCTGAATTGCTGGATAATAAATATAACGAGAAGAGTGCTCTCAGTGGAGTGGCGTGCTGCCTTGCCTTGGTGTGCAAATCTGGACGGGAACAATTCCAGGACCTAATTCTGAAACCCTTTTTTCCGCCTATCGGAAGAAAGGAAACTGCTGAGTCACGTTCGGCCTGCCTCGCCTTCTCTCGTGCCGGGACTTCAGCAAAAAAACAGCTGAGGAGTCGGCACTTAATTTTGGTATAAAACAGGTTTGTCAGAGGTTTTGAATCACCAAGTCCTTGATCGTACAGTCAAAACTGTGCACATAAAAATATTAGGCTCCGGTAGTATAGGAGATTAGCTGCAGACAGATACACACACACACACACGATACATGACTAAGCCCTTTTTTAATCCACCAGGAGAAGGGAATGTACAGAGGGACTGCCTGCATACCTCTCCTTCTCCAGTGCTTGGACTTGGATGAGGATTTAGCTTTCGATTGCCGTATAAAACAGGTTTCTCAGAGGTTTTGAATCACCTCGACCAGCAGAGGTCCTCGATCACACAGTCAGACATGTCTTTCCTTGTTTGCTGAAATGAAGACTGTTTAAACTCATGTACTCACGCATGTAGACTGCGTCAATGCATTGATTATAAACTGCCGATTCAACTGCGCTAATCCGTGAAAAGAAAATAAGAGAATGAATCTGACTTTGGCCCAAATCGATGCTAAAGAATCAATTCACTCATGTTTCTCTGATAAATTCATTTTTTTTTTTTTTTTCAGAATAAATAATGTGAAAGTTATTCTGTTGTCTGATTAGGGAATTCTCACAATATTGCACGTGTTTATTCATGGAAATAAAATTCTGGGTAAAAGTACAGAATTGAATCACTGAACTGAATGGCAGTTTACAAGCTCAAATCAAATTCAAATGTCACAAAAAAGAAAATAAATAAATAAATAAATCAGATTGCCAAAAAGTGAGATGCAGGTCAAAACCCCTTTCTGCTAGTGTTGGGTATCGATTCACATTTCAAGAATCGATTCGATTCCGATTCACAAGATTCGGAATCGATTATCACGATTCAATCCGATTCGATCTGATTCGATCCGGTATTGATTTGGTTAGTTTTATTAAAAAGCATTTTGAGCTGTTACTGAATTACATGCCTGTCTAGTTATGCAACATATTAATACTTGTATTATATTGTGTCATTTGACAACAAATTAATATAGGTATTGATAATTAAAATGGCTGTAAAAAATGGCTAGGACCACCTTTTGTAGCCCAGAGGAGATATGTTGCTCAAACACTCAGTATGTAGTGTTAGTGTATGTTTATGAGTTGTAGAACATAATAAATTATCTTGGAGTAGATGTTTACCAGTAAGCGTGACTCAAATAATTTAACAATATGTTAAATTATTATTTGTTTTAAAAATGTAAAATTACTTATCAAACAGACCTAACTATTCAACTACCAATGAATGAGCAGTAGTATGCATGTGATAACATAGATAAGTCAAAAAAAATAAGCCAAAGTGATACCTCTCCTCTGAATAGACAAGCTAAGCCAGTGTGCTGCTGTTAGTCAGTGAAAATAGAGCAGAGTGGCACCTCTTCGCTTTGTTACACAATCTATGTCAGTGCGCTGCTGTAGCTGGAAAGTTTCTCTGCCTTTTGAACTCGTACGGTGCCGGTGCAGGTGTTGTAATATTTTTTCTTGGTGGTGCAGGTGCAGGTGAAACGACTGGAGGGGTTGCGCCACCCAGATTTGCTTCCCTCCATGTAATTTTCCCCAGACATACGTTCATATTCCACACAAAAACAGCATTTATTTATATATATATATTAAAAGATCGATCTTTGGGCGTACAGATCAATCCATGGGAATTTAAATGAAGATCGATTCAAAATCGCAGGATCTACTTGCTGCTATTAAATGATAAGTCCAGTCTGACAAACTGGTCCTCAAACAGAAAGCAAACAGGAGCTAAAAATGACCCTCACTGACAGTCGTGAAGTAGATTTGAAGCTGAAGCTGTTTCATGTGAGCTCTCCTGATCCCTGTGATCTGTTGAGGTGATCAGCTGCCTCATATCAAGTCACCGAGTTCCTCTGCGGCACACCCGCTGCCGATTTCGCAGACTTCTTTTTCTCATTTCCACTGGCTGATGCTGAGATGCTCTATCGCTTCCAAATCTTCTCACTGCCTGTTTATTGTCCCCAACGCAGGCGTGTTTTCCTCAGTCAGATCAGTACTGCCAGGCTGATCGTCGCGATGATGATGATGGTGGTGGTGATGATGATGTTTTGGTGATGCTCATTCGCACAGAAGCGGTGGAAATAAAGGAGCCCTGCATCCTTATTAGGAATTTCAAATTACTTTCACAATTTCAGTCAGAACCGTGCAGCAAAAATGAATTCACGGGGAGGCAACGGGGAACGTCAGGCAGTGCAATCGAAAGTCAAGAAAAAAAAGATGTTGATAGCAGAAACAAACTAAAAATAGTGAAAATCATTTATTGGAAAAGCAATGTAAATTGACAGGCATTGAGCTGCACTGAAAATAGGGTGATGTCATGTGTATATGGAAGAAAAGGAAAAAAAATAGCATGGGTAAATTATTCCTATTCCATACCATACAGTCTCAGTGTATTGCCTGAAACAAAAGGGGAAATAAGTTTGGTGTCACTGCAGAATACTTGTTTGCCTCTGAGTCTGTTTCCACGGGCAACATCCATCAAGCATGACTGACTGCCGTGGTGAAACGGCGTAAATATAGTTATAACTTCAGTTTCCTTTGCATGTGTTTTGAACACCCTAACAATGCTGGTTCCCTAGGAAAAAGAAAAAAAAAAAAAAAAGAGAAAGTGGGCCCAGGAAAAGTCATGCAGGGACATCGCTGCACAGTTTGTGAAAGCTGAGACATTTCAGTTCTAAAATTCAGACTGTTAGAGAGCAGTTTCAACTCCAGAATCAAAGAACCAGTGACTCATTTATCTCCGCCGCAGTTAGAGTGCTTAATTTGCACATGAAATGATGTGGCATTTAATGCCTGGGTAAAAACTTTGCATTTTGCACTGATAAGTGACTTTTTATTGCCGTTGCTAACGACTGAGCTGCTGAATCCCTGCCTGGTCTTATCAACAGATAGTACAAGTATTATTGTGTGCCTTAATTATGGTTTTATGCTGTGTTTTTACTGCATTCATTGCGTTTTTATTAGTGTATTTACTGCGTGTTTCAATGGTAAATCCTTAGACGGCAGTGTTTGAATTGATTTGAATGCTTTAGGATAATGCACGGTAGTTTTCTCAGTATTAGCATAACTCCCGACACCACTGTTTTTCAGCTTCAGATCTGAGAGAACTGTTTATCCTTCATATGAGTTTTCCTGTTTGACTTTTATCTATAGCAAACCGTCTCAGGCAAATGACAGCGTCTGCCATTAGATGCACAAACTTCTCAGGCTCTCTCTCTCTGTGTGTGTAAGGTGTTTGTGTGTGTGTTAGTTTATAGGTAATTTCCTGTGTTTTCTGCATGCATAATCTCTCTCAAGTCTACAGGATTTGAATCAATTTCTATATGGATTTAATTTGGTCATATATATGCTGGTTTGTCGGAAACATTAAGGCTGACATCGGGCCAATCGGCTCCAGAAAGCCTCACATCGGGGTTTATTTTCTTTGCAGATTTTATGTATTAATTAATGCTCGTGCTGCGATTCATTAGTGGTTTAACTCGCCCTCCGCTCTCACCCTCATCACCGCCGTTAAGTGTCATCCCATTTATCTGGAAAAATGAGAGTTAACGTCAGATCCATTCCTCCGAGGGCTGAGGGAGCGACTCAGCAGCATTGATCATTTCTAAAACCATAACACATTATCGTTCTCTGTTATTTGTGGAACAGCAGCAGGTGATCTACAAGTGTATGTAAAAGAAACCGATATCCGTGCAAATACTGAGATCCTAAATCTGGTCGGGGACGTTTTGGCCTGTTGGTGGTGCTGTTGGTGTCAAAATCCATCCATTAGGCAAGGCAAGACAAATTTATTTGTGTCGCACAATTCATATCCAAAGTGCCTTACAGAGAACACATGCAAAAACACAGGAAACAAATAAGAACAAAAAAAGCAAGCAAGCAGAAGCACATAGACTAAAGACAGTACATAGAATAACAGCAAACAAGCAGAAAAAACAGTAAATCAGACAAACAGACACGCAGAACACACGAGCAAACGAATATGGCTCAAATGAAAATTGGTTCAAAGCAATGGAAAATAGGTGCGTCTTTAGCTTGGGGTTTGAAAGTAGTCGGCATTACCCACAAGCCTCAGCCTCAACCCTTCTGGCAATTTGTTCCACATTTGAGCTGCACAGAAGCGAAAGGCAGCCTCGCCGTGTTTGGTTTTGACTCTGGGAGCGGCCGCTAATCCAGAGCCAGCCGACCTGACACGTCTGCAGGGTTCACACGGGGTCAGGAGGGCTGCTAAGTTTCTCAGGCCGAAGTGATTTACCCCCAAGTTTCATTCCAAACAGAACAGCAGGGCCTCAACACTCTCATGTGACTTAGTCCGTTTCCTGATCTTCAGTGTGGGGGGTTCAAGCAAAGATCAGAAAAACAGAAATTTCATTAGCAAAAACGGATGCAGGGCCAATTACTAAATGTCAACATAATCACAATCATCCAAAAAAAAACCCAAAAAAAAAAAAAACATCAAAAGCAAACACCATCGGCTTATTGTAGTGAGTCAGCAGGAACCTCTGATTACCTGTAAAAAAAAAAAAACAAAAAGCAGGCTGGCAGGGCACAAGGGCAAGTGCATTGCATTTGAAAGCCCTGCCTCACCTCTGCATGACGCTTAGTGTTATGCATTGCTTGCTTGATTGATTGATTAATTGATTGACTGAGCATTTTTATTTCAATTATGAAATACCAGAACAGCAAAGAGTTTAAGATAAACATTAAAAAGTGCATATTCGCAAAGGAGTGAGAAGAAGTATAACTCATGTACTCCCACCCCTTTTCACAATTATTCAGTTAATGCACACCCACAATATATACATAATCCATATCTGTGTACATACACATAGCATATATACACTTTTATTTATTTATTTATTTATTTATTTTTGGGGTATGCATGATGGGAAATAAATGGAGGCAGCTCACGAAACGCGGTACAGTGGTCCCTTGTTAATCGCGGGAGTTACGTTCTAAAAATAACCCGCAATAGGCGAAATCCGCGAAGTAGTCAGCTTTATTTTTTACAATTATTCTAGATGTTTTAAGGCTGTAAAACCCCTCACTACACACTTTACACACTTTTTCCAGACAGGCATTAACATTTTCTCACTTTTCTCTCTTGTTTAAACTCTCAAAGTTCAAACCTTCGTAGAAAAATAAATCCATTAAAAAAAAAAAAAAAAAAAAAAAAAAAGCATGTAAAATTGCACAAAAAAAAATCCGCAAAACTGTGAGGCCGCGAAAGGTGAACCGCGTTATAGCGAGGGACAACTGTATTGTACTTTTTAGTCATGGAAATGATGACGTTTCAATGCCACAAGACATAGTAGGCCTGATAAAAAAAAAAAAAAAAACATCTTTTGAATTCAAGTCAAAGTCCAAACAAATCCACACATGCATGGATTTCATTTGAACTGTCTCATGCAGGAGCGTGCAGAACGTCGGCGAGCGCACCGAACAACCTCAACGACTAAAGCACATCACTGCAAAAAGTCAAAATCTTATTATTTGTCTTATTTCAAGTAAAAATGTCTTACTTCTAGTCAAAATATCTCATTACACTTAAAATAAGACATGATCACCTCAGAAGTAACTTGTTTTTAGACAATTTTCACTTGTTTCAAGTGAAAATCTACTTGAAACAAGTGAAAATTTGCTAGAAACAAGAAACAAATTTTGCCAATGGAACAAGCAGATTTTTACTTGTGACACAAGTGAACAAGTAAAAATTAGCTTGTTCCATTGACAAAATTTGTTTCTTGTTTCAAGTAAATTTTCACTTGAAACAAGTGAAAATAGTCTAAAAACAAGTTATTTCTGAGGTGATCATGTCTTATTTTAAGTGTAATGAGATATTTTTACTAGAAATAAGACATTTTTACTTGAAATAAGACAAATAATCTTGGTAAGATTTTGACTTTTTGCAGTGTACTTGCGTTGTTGCCTTGTCACGCAGCGATCCAAGACGGGAAGTCTAAAACCAGGCCAGGATTTTGGCGTCTCTGCAGCTCGACGGTGAGGCCTGCAGAAGCCCGACTCGCCGCGCGGCAGATGTGACACGAGGGACACGAGCGTGGAAAAAAAGCGAGGATGAAAAAAAATAAGCAAGTGACTCGATATGTGCCTGCGGACGCTTTTCAAGAGGATCAGCTCGGCGAGACCTCTGTGCCTGGAATACGCGCGCGGTGGCACGCCGAGGCACAGCAAAGCGCCGCTCGCTGTAATGTCATTGTCTCGGCGTTGTATATTTACACACCCCTCTGTGTCGGCGCTGTGTCGCTTCCTCTGTTTACCTACTCAAGCGTCTCTGCTCCCGCTGCTCTCGTGTCACAGCAGTGAAATCAGCCCCCGTTTCCTCCTCGCCGGCGCAAATTACAAGTCCATTAATTCGGCGTCTCTCCGCGGTTTGAAGTCTCCACTGACTCGGCACTCGGCGACCCTGATTGGCAATTAATTTTTAACGGGTGGAAATGGCTTACGGTGTTTCCCCCTGAACCGAGGCACCGTGTCGGCCCCGCTGCTCGCCTCGTGAAGGAATTCGAATACGAGAAATTCTCTGCTCCCCTCCCTCCTTCTCCTTCTCTCTTTCCCTCCTTCTGTTTTTTTTAATCTTTTTCTCTCTTTGTCTATTCTACAGTACCCGTGTTTTCTCCCGTTCCTTTACTGATGGGGGTTTAATCCCAAAGTGCTCTCTTTCACATCCAATCTGATGTGGCTCCCGCTGCACACACACACACACACTGCTCGCATGTTAAGCTCCTTTTTCATCCCCTCTCCAATAGGATTTCCAGTTTAGTTATGTATTGGAAATTTGGGGCAGAGGCATCCATTTATCTGTCCTCCTTTTGTTCTCATGGCATGTTTAAGAGGATTTTATACACAGATTCTGCCGGAGTACCTCAGCACTTTTGGCAGGGGACGGCTGTGACTTCCCCCAGAGTTTTGTGCTCCGGCTGTTTTTAGCCGGCGTTTGCTTGGACAGCAGGTGGGACGGCGGCCCACTGCCGGCCCGCCTGACTGACAGCTATTGCCATCATGACGGGAGGGTGGAAGGAAAAATGGCCATTGCTTTCAGGGAGATTGAACATCTTTGGGAAATAGAGGCTCATTTAAAGGCAGGGACTGTCAGCATCATTAAATAGTTTGGATGGAGGCCGGTAACGATCCAAAAACTCCAAAAACTCACCAAAAGTGACTCATGGAAGTCCTGTTGTGTGACAGAAATCACCTGCAACAGAGGTGCACGGCACAAAAACTGAAAAAAAAAAAAAGTTAATGAATTCATTTAGTCTCATATTCAATGTTAAAATCTGACTGTAGGTTGAGATAATCCCACTTTTTTTTTCCCAATGCAGTGGCACTCGTTTCGTGATTTTTTTCCAAGTATAAATGTGTTGAAACAAGGCAGGATGAGGCAAATCAGCCCACTGGCATGAAGACAGTGACATTTGATTCAAGAAAATTCTGGAAACAAGTGGACTGGCATCGGAGACACGTGGGATTAACTCATCCCGATGGCAGATTTTTTTTTAACTTGTTTGAAAAAAAAAAAAAAAAACAGATTTGAGCTCTTTGTTTTTGTTTTGTTGAACATGAAACCAGACAGATGCGTTGATACGATGGATCAGTTTTGCAGTGTAACTCTCTTTTTTTTTCTTTTTTTACCACCAGTGTATTCAATATGTACAATGAATGGCATGAGGAGCAGTTTGAGGGCCTCATTTATAAAAACATGTACTTGATTATAGTCTTTAACTTGATGCCAAGATCTTTTTCAGTGTTGTTGTCACACCTTTTTTTTTTTTTTTTTTTGTAAAAATATTTAAGCTGTGAAAATGGAAAGTAACAGTGGAAAAAATCAGTTGGGTTTCTCAGCTGAGTCAATAATATTTTTAGTTTCAAATCAGCCTGTCCAGTTTAAAGTGTACTATTATTATTATTATTATCATTATTATTATTATTATTATTATTGCACAGTCCAAAATTATTGTGGCCAAAGTTTTCGGGGCAGGATTTGAAATGAGAGTTGATGCATGTTGCTGGAAGTTTGTTTTCAGAAGATAAATGGTGCTTCATCCTGTTTGGTTTGTCCAGAGAGTTCAGATCCTAAAAGCAGGGCTCCTCATCGTCTTCTCCTTCTCCTTCAAAAGCAAGCGGGGCAGTCACCTCCTCTCTGCGGCGCCCGTGACCTTCTGCTCCGTGCTTTCGGCGACACTTGGAGCCGAGCAGGAAAAAAATAAAATAAATAATTAAAAAAACAAGCCCGTGGTGATGAATTTGTCCGAGTCGCTGATCTTCTGAGGCGTGTTGCTTTGAATCAGTGGATCAGTCTGTCTCATTAGGCCCTAATTTTCCACGTCTATCCTTGAGCACAAATTAACATCCCTTCCGAAGTCGCCACTACTTCAAGGGCGGCGGCGGTGATGGCAGGAACGGACAGCCGTCGTCGATGTAAATGTCATTGTCAGTGCAAACAGCTTTAATTCTCTTGTTTCAAGTGCCCTTTTAGGGGATCTGGATTGCTCTCGCTAAAAATGTAATTTAAAAAGTTAATCAGAGTTTCTTGCTCGGAGCCTCTTTCATCATCTCATTTATAACTTATTTCCCCGCGTCCCCCACGGACCTCGGCGCCGCGGTGTGTGTTTCATTTTCGCTGGTGATTTTTAGTTCAGAGCGCGCAGACACACACTCACACACACACATTCACACACACAAACTGCATACTAGTCAGTGCTTCATTCTACAATATCAACATTTGGACTTTGGCGACACAGAGTTGTAATGTTGATTTTATTGTGTATGCCTGCCAACGCGGAGGCAGGTGTAATTATGGGTGTTCAATGCAATTTGGTCTGTCAGTGTCCACTATCGACAGAGTGAACGGGGCAGGCACAATGCAAATGGGATCGATAGCGCAAACCCAGCGGCTGGGAAGCAGCGGCACCTGGATCGGCTCCAGAAAAACCTCGTCACTTTAGCTCGGAGTGAAGTAAGGAGTGTTGTGTTGATGGTGTGTATTGATCCGAGTTCTTTGTCCCGGCCTTCCTCTTCCTCCTCCTCCTCCTCCTCCTCCTCCTCCTCCTCCTGCAGAAAAAGAGACGTTCCTCGAGCCGTTTGTGCTGAAGGACCTGCTGCCGTCCTCGCTGGGGAGCTACTACAGGTACACGGGCTCTCTGACCACGCCGCCCTGCAGCAAGGTGGTGGAGTGGATCATCTTCAGCAGACCCATCTACGTGTCCTACAAACAGGTGGGCCACACGTCACACTCTGAAACACACACACTGAAACACACACTGAAACACACTGAAACACACAGGAACATGTGTTCGGATCCGACTCCAGTGTCATCTCAAAAGCCTGCCGTGTGCACGCCGAAAAATAAAGGTGCTAACGGGAACCAAAAATGGTTCTTGGGAGTGGTGCCATAGAAGAACCATTTTTGGTTCCACAAAGAACCTTTTAGAGGTTCAGAGATTCTTTAAAGAGCCATTTCTGGAGACGGTTATTAAAAAAAAAACAAAAAAAAACAAAAAAAACAAAACAAAGGAGCCTCAGAGAACCATCAAAAAATGGCTCCTTTAGATAGATAGATAGATAGATACTTTATTCATCCCGCAGGAAATTCGCAGTTTTTCAGCAGTATCCACACTTTAGGAACTACAAATGGTTCTTTGAAGACCTTTACTGAACTGAAGATCTTTTTTTTAAGAAAGTTCAGTAAAGAACCTTATTTAAAATGGTTCTTTAGTAATTTTTCAGAATAAAAGTCTCTCTGAGTGTTTTAAATCAGATGATTGTGTAGAGGTTGAAAACCAACATGAACATGTTGTTGGCCGGTTCTCCACGTTCCTTGTTCCTTCACTGGGTTCCAGACGAGCTGTTAAAAATGTTTTCTGATGGTTTATAGAGCGAGACATTAATCCATTCACTGAGGAAATAATCTGCACATTAATCCACAAGGAAAAGAATTGTTAGCTGCTGCCGCCACCAAATAACTCCAATAAACATGAAGAACCTTTAGCACTTTAAAGAACCACATACAGTGTGTGGAGAACCAGCCCCTAAATAAAGAGGTTCTTCAACTGCTGATGGTTCTCTGTAGAACCACAGAGCATTTTGAAGAACCACTGAAGAGCCAGTGTTTTCCTGAGAGCAGGATGAGCTTTGTTCAAACCCACAGATCCTCCTGAAGGTTTGCTGCTGGACTCCAGGATAACGTGTCTAAAATGACGCTCCCGACATGTTGATATTGTCTGCAGCTTCTGGATGTTTCACTCCGTAAACGGGTTCTCACTTCAGCTCGCTCAGAGGAAATGTTCAGAGGATTAAACTAAACATCAGCTCACTGGGAATCAAACGTGAATGATGTGGTCAAAGATCTGCTTTGGTCATGCGCTTCCTTAGTTCAATTAAACATATGTTCTATTAGGCGCTTTATATAATGAATTTAGGTGAAAATACAGTGGTGGAAAAATGTTTCCGGACACCCCACGCATTTGTGAAATATTGCATTAACAAATCACTCTTAGGTCTTCAAGTGCAATTTCTTTTAGTACAGTCACAGCCAAAATACTAAACAAATCCTAAAAAAGCCATTAAAAACTTCAAATTGATTGGTTCCATAAAAATACATAAGAAATTTTGAGTATTGGCTCATTTTGGTACCAGTGATGAAGGTTGTTCTTTTTATTAAAAGACACAATTTTTGTTGCCAAGCTTGGTGTCTATATAAAGCAGCACATCTGAAAGTTCTTCAGACACAAAAATGGCTAAAACAAGGAACCTAACGCAGGAAACACGCCTGAAGAGAAAGATTACACTGTCAACTATTTAGTTTCGTTAGTTTTTCTTGTAAACAATAAACAAAAAAATATAATTTGTATTTGTTTGTATCTGTCTAATGCAGCCACACCTTTTGAAACAAAAAAGATTTTTCCACAAATATTTCATGATAATATTTGAGATTGTGTAAAATTTTAAGGGTGTCTGAAAACTTTTTTTTTTCCACCACTGTATGTATTTGCTGTGAAACTGGTAACGGAGCAGATTCAAATGAAGCCGCTCAGCTGCTGAGACGTGCTGCCGACTCTTTTACATGTTTGCATGCACACTCATGTTCCACTGTTATTCCTAATGTAAACAGAATATTCCAGATGTGCTGATGTTCGTCAAGTTTTAGGAGCATTCTTTGCATTTTGCACCTGAACTGGAGTTTTTACTGCAGATTGCGACGCACGGCCTCTCGCCTGTTTACCGTCAGCTGTGTGTTGTAAATAAACCAACCAGCCACCAGTTTGAAAATAAAAGCCACACATTTCTGTTGGGAGGGAGAAACACACCCCCTTTGAATCATTATGAAAGACTTGGATATCAGCTGTTTTTTAGATAATCACAAATATCACAAAATATCTTCAATAAGGAGGATGAAGGAATGAGAGAGGGTGAAACGGGAATATTAGTGGAATATTCATCTTCATCAGCCATGTAAACGGCTTAGTCGGAACACTGTCTTTTCAGAATAAGGGGTAAAAACCGGCAGACTTTGTGCATGTAAACGTCTCCTATAGCGTTCCTATAATATTTCTATTTCTAGTAATTGAGTAGCGTCGCTGCTGCTGAAAATATGCATCACAGACCATCTGCTGCTTTGCTTTATAAGCTGGGGGAAACCCTGCATGTGCTTTCTCTCTCTCTCTCATCACGGCAGTGGCTGTTTGACGGCGTCTCCCAGGCAACCGTTTACATTTTGAAACCGATTCCCAAATGAATATGCATACGCTGTTATTTTCAGCGCCGAAAAGAATTTCTGTGCAATTACAGGAGAAACGCCGTGTTTGTTTACACCCTGGCAGGTCGGTCACGCCCCCCTCTGACGGTTTCCCTCCGTTTTCCCCCCGTCTGACGCAGGCTGTCTGAGGCGGGGATGTCAGAAATGCGAGTTGTTTGTGGGAGGTGCATCCCCGCTGTGAGAAAATCACCGAAAATCAGGAGAGAAAAGGTGCCGTCACATCCAGATGCACATGCTGTGGGATGACAGGCTCAGGAATTATGAGCAAATGCCCAGTGGATGATAGTAAAAACCGATAATGCGTTCATTTTTCATGCATGTGATGTTGTTGCTGTGAGTGTTTTGTGTCGCTGGGAATCTACACTGACGTCACGGGCGGCGCCGTTTGCTTTCTGCGATGACAGCCGGCGTCAGACTGGCAGGATGGCGGCGCCGCGAACGTGTCAGCTGCTGAGCTCCGTCGTCTTCTGTTTAGTTTGAGTCCCTGATGACAAACCCGTCCATCACGGCAGCGATTTAACGGCGTGTTAAACACTGGCTTGGAAGCGCCCATAAACTTTTGTGGGCAGTCATTTTTTTGTGTGTGTTCAGAGTGAGTCATCACAGCTGGTCTGTCAAGCAGGACGGCAGGCAGGTTTCCCCACAACTTTGTCTTGCAGGTAAAATTCAGCATGCTCTGATAGATAGATAGATAGATAGATAGATAGATAGATAGATAGGTATACTTTATTGATCTCAAACTGGGAAATTCACACGTTACATCATCAATAAAAACATAAAAAAATAAGTAAAAATAAAAATTAAAAAAAATAAATAAAAAATAAAAAATAAATAAAAATTTTAAAAAAAAATTTAAAAAAAAAATTTTAAAAAATAAAAAAAAATTGATTAAAAAAATCAATAGATAAAAAAAAAAATAGATCAATAATTTGCAAGGTTTCTGCTGGTGACACAAGCCACACGTGAAATGCAGGTCAGTCGGTGTTCATTTACCTCACTTTCTTCTTCAGTGTCCGTTTGATGCAGAGGAGCACAGATATGGAGGAAGTGTAGCGTCAAGTGGAAAACATCATGAAGCGACGGCTGCAGGATTCGTCGTGGCGCAAAAATATCAGCCAGTTAGAGTAAGGACACCCGACCCGGGGCCGCTGGGACCCGTCAGGACTGGTATTTAGAGATGATGTTTGAGTTTGGGTCACGTTCGGTCACGTCGGCGTTGTTTTAGTGAAAAACGATGGAGCTACTGTCTGTCCCTGGCAGTTTCCTTTACAGTGCTGGAGTTTACGTGACGACACTGAAGGCAACACGCAGGCTATTTCAGGCAGTAAATGAACAAAATCTCAGGCTCGGGTCGGGTTTGGACAAAAATATGCAGCCCGATCTGCACTCCAACGCCGATAGAAAGGTGATCAAGGCACTATTTCCATGCGTGGCGTGGCGTGGCGTGGCGTGGCGTGGCGTGGCGTGGCGTGGCGTGGCGTGGCAGAGAGCACGGGGACAGAAGGCACAGTGATCCAGCAGGGTTTGGTGGCTGCTGTAGAGTTATTTAGAGAGGGAGGTGATGAGTCACACACACACACACACACACACACACGGTTAGAGACTTGGAAACACTGGGGAGGGAATCACAGGGAAAACACCCAGGAAACACAAAGGCCTTTTCAGGCTCACAGCTCAAAGGCATTTTTTTTTTTTTTTTTTTTGGCTGATCCAGATTGAATCTAGTCGGGATAGCATTTTGTTTTTTTGTTGTTGTTGTTGTTTTTTTGCAATTATATATATATACACACAGGGTCTTCTCCCCTCTTCTCTTCTCTTCATGATCAGTCCGTGCTGATTAGACCTTTAAAAAACCCAAACATGAATATAAACTGCATAAATATGTCACCGGTTATGTCCCTTTTATAAGTTTGTTTTCTGTGTGTAACGTAAGAATCGTTTGCATTATAACAGCGCGGTTACAGCAACATCTGTGCAATGATAAAGATCAATGCCCTCACTTTGCCTGCTGTCTGTCTAACCCTAACCCCACAAAAACAGCCACAACGCTGTTTGACCACACCGTGTTTGCACATGCAATATTAACAATAATAATAAGACTTAATATCTCCTGCGCAGTAGACATTAAGTCTCATTCCACACCTTTCCATTCAGGGTTTCCGTAGTTTATTATGCACGACTGAGTTAATTTATTGTGAACTTTTTATCCTCTGTTGTGGTCCAGACTTTCAGGATTTATAAGCAGGGGCGCCATATAGGGGGGAAAAGTTAGGACAATTCCGAGGGCCCTTGCCTGACAGGGGCCCCCAAAAATAGGTAAAAATTAATATAAAATTATTAAACCATCATCGAGTAAATATAGATAAATGTTTTTTTCATGGGGCCCAAAATCCCTGGCAGCGCCCCTGTTTATAAGCTCCGAATAGTTTCTTGGCTCTCCTGTGCAATTTTTTTTTTTTTTTTTTTTTTTCATTTTGTGTACTCAGATTTATTTAATTTATTTAAAAACAGAGTCTAAATCTCAATCGTGGAAAAAAAAAAAGCAGCGTCCTCGATCTCCAGGAAAATCTCTGTGCAGGATGCATGTTTCATAACGGTGCATCATAAAAAAAAAAAAAAAAATCCCCTGGCCTCCCCTTCAGAGCTGGATCCCGATCCTGGTGTCACTCCTGACCGTCTTATTCTCAAACCCATCTGAGCTCTACTTTATTTTTTTTTTTTTACATCTGACCTGCTCAGATGCGTCCTAGCTGACCTGAGCAACAACAACAACAACAACAACACCGCTCCCCTCAGTGACGTGCAGGCGGTTCGAAGCGGCGCTGCTGGATCTCCGAGATGCAGTCCTTTTCCCTGTGAACGTGTAAAATCCTGGGTCTGCTCGCCGGAGAAACGGCGGCTTAAGATTCCATAAAATGCCGGGAATAAAAAGCATAATGGAGCGGGAGAGGGCCAGTAGGACCATAAAGCACAGAGAGAGCTGATAATCATAATCCTATAAAGATATGATCATAAAAAAAGACGCAAATTATATTGCAGTGCAGAAATATTCATTATGTTTTATTCTGAGCTTGTCATGTTTTATTCCAGGACAAAATTTTAATTCCTATCAGCACATTTTTACTTCTTTTTTTTTTTTTTTTTAGTATCTATGGATTGCATAGATTTCAGCACATAGACTTTTTTTTATTTCCTCTAATTATTATAATGCAGGATTTTCTCCAGCCTCTCTCTCTCTCTCTCTCTCTCTCTCACACACACACACACACACACTGCCTCACCACACACACAAATACACCAGGCTGCAGTTTACTCTTAAAAACTTCAGTGCAGAATTTAATTACAGCTACAAGTAATAATATAAGCCTTATTTATGTAACACTTATCCAAAAGAAGTCTAATTAAAAAACGGCTCCACAGGAAGGGCCGACAGGAAGCAGAGTTAAAGTCAAACAGGGGACGTCTGAAAGAAAACAAGGTGGGAAATACACAAATGAACACATAAAAGAAAACAGATTAAAAAAAAAAAAAAGAAACAATGCAAGATCAAACCATATTAAAGCCCATTGCAGGGTTTTTCAGAAATGCAGCCTCAGTATTAATATTAATATTGTAAAAACCAATCATCTCCACTCTCATTTGTTTTGCATTTGCATTAATTAAACCAAGGCATGCAATTAATTGGACAGTGATGTACCGATTTTCTAAAATGACCTCTATCACCATGCACAGATTTGTTTCAGCCGATACCCGATAATGACCTGCTTCTCATGTCGATACCGATGAGACAATAATTTCACATTTTTGTGTTTTAAAAAGAAGCTCATAACCTGTCGCTTATGCAAACCTGAGAGTAAAAAAATACTAAGATCTAGTGAGGGAGGATGGATGATTTCATATTCCAAATCTCCAAGACCAAAATAAAATCAAACCAACATCAGGATTGTTCACGCGACGAACTCAAAGAGCAGCTGTGGCTCTTCAAAAGTTCCTTTAATTTTTTTTTTTTTTTTTTTTTCACGATGAAGCTCGGCGCTCTCGTCGTTACCGAGTGCTCACAGTCGGTGGCGTGGCAGAGCAGGCCGGGAAAAACGCCGCTCGTCGAGAGCCATAACCCCCATGAGTTTGTCCTGACTTGCTTCCTTGCTCCTCTGGCCTGTCCTCACTAAACCCTTCAGTACATCTCCATCGCCATGACGACCCTCCAGGTGACTCATAAGATTTGTTTTCTCTCCTCGTGGAAAAATCATGAATGCAGCAACACCTTGCAGCTCTAATTTCTTCATTAGATTAATAGATTATAACATAAACTTAACATTATTTGCCGATATATATTGTGCATCCCTGACTACCATCCACCTTTATGAATGCACCAGTATCACTTTTTCAATGTCGGTTACCAGACTTTGATTATTGACCGACGCCCAGAACTCGTGACAGTGAAAGCTCGGACAAAATGATTGATTTTTACACAAAAGTGAAGGGATACAGGCCTCTGTGTGCAAAAAAAAAAAAGCAGAAAATTAAACAGTTTGCAGTCATTTCTGGCACGTTCATGTGTTCATCTCGGGTAAAACACTCCATCTCAGAGCTGTATCAGCGTCACCCGAATCACCTTTTACAATAACCAGCTGACCTGCCATGGTGTCAACAATTCACAATAAACACCTGCAAAGGAATGTGAGCAGTAGCTTGTGCCTCCAAAACGAGCCGGCTCACATGATGACATTTAAAATGATTAGTTAAAGCTCCGCATCATTAAACATGTTTTATTACAAAAGTTTGCTCCAACAAAAAGTGACAGACCCCTGAATCAACACGCCGATGCGGAGCCACATGTGTGTGCGTTTGAATGACGGACGGCGACTGGTGACCGAAAACGAGGATGAATGAACGAAGGCAGGAAGTAGTATTTAAAAAAAAAAAAAAAAAAAAAAAGCGAGCGAGCGAGCGAGCGGCGTTCCTGGAGACTGTCCTCATCTCTCCCCGTCCCTCCCCGGCCCACAGAACACTTGGCAGACTTGTTCCCTAATGAGACAAAATGAGTTTGCTTAAGAGCACCACTGGGGGAAGCCAAATGTGGATGAAGTATTGGCTTCTCCGGCTCGGAGTTAGAAAGGAGGATCAATGTGAGGCAGGCAGACGGCGGAGAGACTGATGAGCTGGAGAGAGAACGATCAAGACGATGGCGGCAGCCGCTCGCCAAAGGGAAGCAGAGAGCCGGAGAGGGAGAGGATTTGACTTCTGATGTTTTTTTTTTAACAAAACCTCTCACAACAAAACAGAGAAAAAAGTAAGTGGAAACACAGCAAAAAAAACTCACCAACTCCCACGCCGACTCGCACACACACACACACACACACTCGCACAAACAAGCACCAGCAATAATAATAAGAGAACTGAATGTACCAGATCCCACAGTACAGACAGCCCACTCAAGAACAATTTAAAATTAAAATACAAAAAGTAAAACTCGCTTCTTGCACTTTATATATTGCTGCTTTCTTCCCACCCTTTAAAAAAAAAAAAAAAAAAAAAGTCTCTTTCAGCATTTCTGCCGGGTGTGCATATTAATAGGGACCAAACAGAAAAATCAAAAATTCAAAAAATGCACCGTCACTTTGTACAAGTTCAAGTTCATTTAAAAAGGCCAGGATCACCGTTTCCAGTCTCAGAGGGCTTCACCTGCCCACGGGTTCACAGCCAGCGGGACGCAAAACTCCCAGAAACCCCAGCAGCTGCAGGGAAATAACAAATACATTACATTAAGTTATGTAACGAATACATTTCTCCGAGAGTAAGCCGAGCCAGCGCTGTTAAATAAAACATTGAACAGGTTCAAAATGCATATGGCTTGACTTCTTGACCCTGGAAAGCACACAGGTCACGGTTTTCTGCAGATCCTCACGATTTCTAAATGTATTTTTTGACAGTGTGTGGCAGCCGTTTTCAAGACGGGGAGGAAACGCTCAGTCCAGAGTGATGTCCTTTACACTTACACATTGAAAGTGTGTGTATCTTTTAAACATAAATACATCATACCTGCGTCCATATTAGGCATTCCTAATCATTTCCGCGAGCGATGACGTCGGAAAATCTGCCTGGTTGAGCAGGAAGGGGGCGCTGTTCTGCCTGAAACGGAGGGTTCAAATCGCCTCGTTGGTTAAGCGATCGCCGTCAAAGGTGGAGTCGGAGATTCTGGAGAAAGATTGTCGATATTATAAATCAACAGTCAGATTTATCGTCCATCTCAGGAAATGTGACAACAAGGAAGGAAATATTAGAAAGCCTTAATTGTGGTGGCTAAATCATTAAAAAAAAAAAAAAAAAAAAAAAAGCATATTTTGGCCTCTGAGGGTCTTTTTCTTAAGAAAATTAAGAAGATTCTTGATTTTTTCTGTTTGTCAGCAGTGAGCTTTAATGCTCTGAATGCATTGCTGTTCTTATGGCATTGCTGACAAACTGCATTGCAATTATGATGCAGTGTCCATTTGGGCTGCACCCGAATCCGAATCCATATTCTAGAAATCACAAATAATGGCTTTCTGATTAATAAATTACCCTTCCAAAACATTTTTTCTTTAAGTTCGGCTTTAAATAAAAAGCAGTTTCTTCACAATCTGACTTTACTTCAGAGGGATAAGCTGCTTCCGCTGTCTTTGACATCCAGACCTTTAATTTGAAGGAGCGTTAACCTGCAGACTGTATCACATCTCATAGACAAGACTCAGAATAGACAATAAGTGTCACAGTGCACAAAAAAATCTGAATAATATTATATTTCTTTTGATTTGGTGAATACATAGTGGTTAGAGTGGGTTTCCTTAACCTATATAGCTTTAATAAGCAGGGATTTGAGTCATTTTATATTTATTTGTGGTTAAAATCCAACGATTACAAGCAAAAAAAATAAACCATGCCCACTTTTTACCCAAATCTGAATCCAAATGATTTTGCTCCAAAACAAACACAACACAAACACAGATCGTGGTGGCCCTGCACTGATAACACTTCAACCGCTGCTCTTCTGCCCTTGTTTTTTTTGTTTTTTAGCCTAGAATATCTCTTCATAAAACACGTTTTGTCTGTGAATTAGAGTTGCAGCAGAACTTCCTGTTGCACAACAAGGAGCCACGTCTGATCTGTGTGATCTCGATCCGTGTGAGCCTCAGGATCCGAGGGGAGGGGGACCGAGGGCAGCCCGGTTTGCTTGTAGATTCTTGAAGACGTTCTTCATGGTGTTTGCAGGAGCACAGATGCATCCTGGCTGCAGGAGTGATCCAGGGCGAGTGCTGCACACCTGCAGCAGGTTGAGGCCGGGTGAGCCGCTGCAGCCGCCGACTCTCTCATTCATATCACTTTTTATTTCGCAGTGATTCGCGGTAACAGGTGGACGGAGTCTGTCCAGATTAGTTTTTCCGTCCGGGATGAGAAATCAAAGTGACAACTGGACCGTCCGTGCGGCTCATCCAGTTTGACGAGAGCAAAAAAAAAAAAAAAAACTACAGCAACAGAACGAGCAGGGAGATGAAATATGCGATCAGGAGGAGGGTTTTCAGTTCGTCCTTCTTAAAGCAGCGGCTCTGAAGCCACCATGTGTCATGTGGCTGTGGAGTACACCTCTTTGTAAGGTTTGGAAGGATTATTTTTTCACTTCGACTGAGCCAGGCTAACGGATCCCATAGACTTCAAGTCTTTATGCTAAGCTAACAGGAAACGCTACCCGTAGGAACTGAACCGCCGGACGTCCAGAGGTGGAAACGGTGTCCAACATCTGGTCTCAGTCTGAGTGAAAAGAACAAAAATTACTTCTGCGGCACGTGAGAAGGGCTTTCAGCAGCATTCAGTACAACAACAGAGGGTTTGTTTCACACCTTAACTGTGAATTTTTATGCAATTCCTACCATCCAGCAGCATAACTGTGTGCTCGTTGTCGTGAGCGCGCCATGGGACGGTGCAGAATCGGCGCTTGTTTTCCCAGCCAGCCTACTTTCACTCGGCATGAATGGATTCTTCAAAGACGGCAAAGGATTACATCAAGTGCTGCACATATCTGTCAAAGGCGGCTGAGACAGTTTGTGCTTGTTTTTTTTTGTTTTTTTGTTTTTTTTTCCTTCCAGGGCTAAACAACCACGGCTGAATAGAACATCACATCCGTTGGGTCAGATTGGATTTCAAACACCGCCAGGCCACATTTTCTTGGCTGGCGTTGGCGATGAAGTGTCAGCTGTGTTTTGCTGAAGGCTCCCGGTGAGCCCCGCAGGTGTAATAGAGGGGGATTTCTGGGGTTGGCCCACGCTGAATTACAACGAGACACAGCAGAAGACAAAAAAAAGGACAAGAAGAAGAAGAGAAAGAGAGGGGAAGATGAAACACGGCGTGCCACGACTCCCTCCAGCCCCCCCCCTTTCTGATGATTCAGTTTCACCCTTCAGATTGCAGCCACGATGAATAATTCCATGTGATACTGAGGATTACTGCCTGATAGCATGGCATGGCGAGATCTTTTTTTTTTTTGTTGAGACAACATTTGTGATGTCACTCCACGTCGTCTCAGTGTATTTCACCAAAACTCGACGCGGGAAATGATGCAAAAACCGGAGGAATGTGGAGATGGAGTCAATAAAGAGCCAACAAGGAAACCAACAGCGGAGGCGTCGTCATGCGAGCTTCCTGTCCCGCGGCTGTTGGTTCCTGACCGCTCGCCCGTCTTTCTCAACGTGTTTAATAAAAAAAAAAAAAAAAAAAAAAAAAAAAAGGCCCTTTTGAAGTCCTTTTGTTTCCCCCATTTTTTCCTGCGCCGCTCTCCAGAGGAAACATTATGGAGAGATAAAAGGAGCAGGGTGGAGAGAGAATTAACACCGATGGTGACTGTAGTTATTGTCTCACTTCCTCAGCTCCCCCCCCTTCACACACACACACACACACACACACACACAGACACACACACACACACACACTCTCTCTCCCAGTCTTCTCTCTTGGATGATAGTTGAAGTAGGTCAGCGGAAGTGACAGCCGTTGCTCTGGGCCTGCTTTTAGAGTGGATCGATGCTCAGGCTCTTACACAACAAGTCACCTAAAATGCCTCCCTTTCAAACAGCCATGTGTGTATCGGTGCATCTGTGTGTGTGTGTGTGTGTGTGTGTGTGAGTGTGCGTGTGTGTCTGCACTTGCACGAGGCAAACTGTGTTCTTGAGATTTTCGCCAATCCGGGGACGGTTTACGCCAGATTCCACGTCGTATCAGATTTACGGAGGATCGGAGCTGCAGGGCCGGGAGACGCCGCTCACATCGGCCTCACATGACAAGCAGGAGGCGGAGGAGGAGACGCACACACCTCCCACCTGATGTCACAGGAGCTGAAGAACCAATTGTAAAATAACAAGGAGCGTCACAACAGTCAACGTAGAAACCTGCCACCGATGTAATAAACCATTAATGTGCTGCATAACATAATAATCCAGTTAGTATAATAAAGGAGAGCATGGTAGCTTTGCCCCAGCCTTCACCACCTCGTTCACTAGCTAGCTGAGAGAATGAATGAATGAATGAATGAATGAATTTGTTTATTTCGGTACATTTCAAAAGACTGATTTCTCAGTTAGACTATGTAACCGAAAGGGTGCAGGTAGAAGCAAAGCTTATATAAACCGCTTTTACCTTACAAAGTTACACTCGTCACAACAAATACATAAAGAGCAAAGCACAAGAATTTGAAATGAATCGTATCAGTAAACTTAAATTTCCCATCATAGCAAAATAAAGAATAGCGCACAACCCGAAAATAACAGCACAGAATTAACAAACTTAATTTTCCATACTATAACGAGAATTGATTTTGTTCTTATAAAGTCTTTTGAGGCTGACTAATGTGCAACATAATTTTATATTTTCGGGACAGTTATTCCACATCTTCACCCCTTTGACAGATACACAGTGTTTTTTTTTTTTTTGCATTGGTTCGAGTCTTTGGTTTTTCAAATAATAAAGTTCCTCACCAGTTGTATCTGGTGTCCCTCATTTTAAACAGATTCTGGACATGTGGAGGTGGAAGTTTGTTTTTAGCGTTGTTCATGGTTTGTATTGTGATGTAATCAACCAGGTCCTTGAATTTCACGGAAAGGTTTTTTTTACTGATGATTCTTATGGCTTTCTTTTGTAATAAAAAATATTGAATTAGTATATGTTTTATATGTGTTTCCCCAAACCTCAATACAATATGTCATATATGGAACGATCAATGAGAAATACAAAGTGATTAATGCATTTTGAGAGAGGAAATCTTTAGCTTTGTACAAAACTGCAATGGATTAGCAACAGGTCTCCTCTCTGGGAGCGACCGAAAGGCACTCTGGGAAATGTAGGAAAGCACCACCTGTATTGACACCGGAGCAGGTTGTGCTGGATGTGGCTCTCTCTCTCTCTCTCTCTCTCTCTCTCTCTCTCTTTACTCGCGCGACAGCAGACAGTGGTTTTTTTGCACTTCTTTTCTTTTCTTGTTATTTTTCAAATGCAACCAACCTTTGTGCTGCAAATTTGTGAGTGTTTATCTGACAGTATCATGGAATAATAGCTCCAGAGTTTGACAAATTAATGCCCCTAGAAATCAGTTCAAGGTGCAAAAAAAAAAGACTCTGAAAGGAAGCCCTCCTCCCCGGTGTCCTCTGGGAGGTGTGTGTGTGTGTGTGTGTGTGGGAACAGGGGGATCGCTCCCATTGGGCCGTTCCCCCCTGTTACAAAAAACACAACAAATCCCGTCCTGCACACGGATGACATGTGGAAGTGGATAACATCTATCTTTGGGTTTAATCAGGCAGCGTTACCTCTCCTCCTCGGCTCTGCCTTCCTCCGCCCCGCGGCCTGCAGAGCTTCACCGCCGCTCGGTAAACACTGTAATCAGACTTGGGCTTGCTTTTTTTTTTTTTTTTTTTTTTTTTTTGGTCTGGTAATCCTTTGCTTTGATGCACAGATTTGATTTTCATCATCTTAAAAAAAGTCATCCTTTAAGCCGGTCACCGCTTTATTATTATTGTTCCCAGCCTGGGACATTGTTGTTTTATTGGTGTTGTTGTTGACTTGTTTTGCAGCTCGGGGGGAGCCGGGCGGGAGGTGCTGCTGCTGCTGTTGGGGTTTTTTTGGTTTTTTTTTTTTGGTTTGGGGGTTTTGCTGCAATCACATTTCTCCCCGGACGAGCTCTGTCTGACTTCCCCATCTGCTCCTGCTTTTTTTTTTTTTTTTTACCTCTGATCTTTTTTTTTTTTTTTTTTTTGGGTTGTTGTTGTTGTTCATTCTCCAGTTTGTTCTGTGGTTGCCTTTCTCCTGGGAGGCTGTAGGGTGAACTAGTGGAGCACCATCTTCCACATCAATGGGTCGGCAGCGAGGACACAGAGGCACTCCCTCAGTCCACACTGCAGCATCAAAACAAGAACATCCACTTCCACATTCGCAGGGCTCCAGAAGGACGCCTTATTTTGTTTGGTTTCTTTTTTTTTTTCTCTTTTTTTTTTTGTTCTGTATTTTGGAGCACTCAATTTGCCATATGGCACGCGGGGAGTCGCAGAAAGAATTTGCTGTCTTCAGAAATTCCCCCAAGACATTTACCTTCATGCAGCACGCCGTCTCCGAGGCGGGCCACCCCCTCCGCAAGCTGTTTGTCCTTGTGCGCCGCTACCAAACGCTACTGTCTGGTATCCATCTGCCTGCACAGACAGAAAGACGGCGCTCCAATCCCGTATAGTGCAAATCCATCTCTTCTGGCACGTCCAGCCACCCAGCGCGCATTTGATGGATACCGACTCGCAGGAGGCAGCAGCCAACTTCAACATTAAGCCAAATGAGCACAAAAATATCCACAACATGATATTACGGCATGGGGGGAAAAATAAAATATATATTATATATAGAGAGAGAGATAGAGAGAGAGAGAGAAACCCTTATGGAAAGAAAATATATTTACCAATATATTACATGAAATATACAACAATATATTGCAATATATTACATTTAATATATGGAATTACAAAACAATTGTATGTTATGTATTTGAAAATTTCTTAGCATGGAATAATATATTGGTGAAACATATATAATGCAATATATTTATATATATTGCATCAATATATTTTAATACATGGAATAATACATAAGTAATTGCGCATTTCAGATATTGCAATATATTGGAAAATATAAATAAATATTAAATATTTTCCAATATATTGCAATATATTTTTGTAAGAGAAGAGAGGGAGAGAGAGAGAGAAAGAGAGCTATATATATATATATATATATATATGTGTGTGTGTGTGTGTGTGTGTGTTAAAAACAGCTTTAAAACTGTTGTGAACTTGTGAAATTTGGATTTAGCTCCTGATTCATGAAACAATGCAGACAGCAGCTATACACCGTGCTGAGCTGATGTTTTTCCACACTGGTCAGTTGGTCAGAGTGATATCTGTGTAACTTTTATGAATGTTTCTGATGCTTTCATGGCCACAACTCTCTTGGCATTGAGGTGCACATTTATCTTTTCCTGATTAAATAATGGTTAAATACATAAATACAAACCAAAAGCTGTTTTTCAATGCAGTGCAGCCACAGTGAGCTGACAAACAAACATGCACTTGTAACCAAAAAGCTACCGTCAGTGCCATCAGTATGTAAAAATATAAATAAATTAGAGGGATGGATGTTAAAATGACAAAGAAATAAATAGTGATGAGAGAAGATGTTTTGAAAGCAGGCTCTGTCATTTCTCTGTTTTGGTTTTTCTGCCAGTCAAAGGAGAAAGAGAGACGTCCAATCAGAATATGGGATCTGCTCGGTTGATTGACAGCCAGCTTCACTCCAGGCCAAAAAAAAAAAACCTACACTGAACCCAACACATAGAATAAAAACATCAAATTTTCACAACAGTTTGCCTACTCACTGCTGCTTTTGAAGCTGCAATAACAAGCCACTTTAATACTAATACTTTTACACACCATCATAATCCTCTTAGTCATTCATTTCCTCACACGTTTCTGCTAAATATGTTCGACACATTGGATTTTTTTTTTTGGCTGCATAAATTTTATTTTCCCCATTTGCAATATTCTTATACATATTCTACTTGTTCTTTGATGCGTCCTGTTCCTATTTTGCTGCTGCAATGACCCAGTTTCCCCATGGGGGCCATTAAAGTTTCATCTTTCCTTATCTTCTGCTTTAGATTCAGTGTCTGTGTTGCATCCTTTATGTTGTTTCTTATTTTGCAAATGTGGGCCTCGTGCACATTTTGCGTCCTCAGGTGAATGAAACCGGCTGCTTACGACCGTCCGGGGGATTCAGAATGACCACCTCAGAACGGCCACGGGATATGATTTATGTCTGGCACTGAGTCTTCTCTCCCTCTCTCTCTCTCTCTCTCTCTCTCTCTCTGTGTGTGTCCGCCGTGCTCGCTCGCCCGTCCGTCCGGCTGCAGCTGGAGGCTTTCTACTCCATCTTCACCACGGAGCAGCAGGACCACGTGAAGTCGGTGGAGTATCTGAGGAGCAACTTCAGGCCCATCCAGAGTCTGGACAACCGCCACGTCTTCAAGTCGGCCGTGAAAGACGCCTGGCTGCCCGACCTGACGGACAGCGGCGGCAGCCCCTACGGCACCGAGGCGTCCAAAGGTAAGCCTGGGGGGTCATCGACTTCCTGTTTACATGCACGGAGGATTCATGCGCTCCTCGGTTACGTGATCAATGCTGCTTTCCAAACATATCAGAATATTTAAAGTTACAGATATCTGGCCAGAGCGGCCTTTTAAGTCAAATAGGAAATTTAGAGTCAGTCCTGATGTTTGACAAGGTGTTGAGTGGATGGTGTGGTACATGAGGATGGCAGGTAGTGTTTGTGGGAAGGATGGACCAGCAAGCAGGCGTAGATTTTGAAAGATATAATAATTTATTCAGGCCAGCCACAAAAAAAAAAGAACAAAAACAGTCTCATCCGGTTTCTTTCAGACAAAAAAAATGAGGAAAACTGCAAATTTTTGCTGCCTTTGATACAGCGTCAAGCCCTCCATTTCCCAGGAGAGTACGAAACAGGCAAAAGACCAGGCTGCTAGTTTCCTCCACCTTTTATACCTGGCCAGCTGCTGCTTTGGCCAATCAGGGAAGGTCTCTGGAATTAACATCAATCCATGTCATAGGTTCATAGTTTTTATATGTTGATGAAATGAGCGAGAGGAATGTGCACCTTCCTCTCAGCATACACACCAACATTAACTTAAATCACACATAAGTCATGGAGGAAGTGAGCTCTCACCCCCATCTCCAACTGAGTCACACATCTCAGGTAATCTTGACAACTAGTCAGCAATAAGGTTTTTCTTATTAAACCCAGTTAATCAGAATGAGAATCAGAAAAACTTTATTTATCCCAAAACGGGCAGTTCAGTTTGCAGTCTCCAGTCCTTAAAAGCAGACCGCTGGGTCACACGCTGTGGAGCAAATACGTAAATACGTGGGTTGAGATCTGTCTTTCCTCACCCACCTCGATGTGAGAGGTCCTAAAAGTCACAAGGTGCAGCACAGGGGAGTGTTAGTGCGCTCCAGCAGGACTGGGTGGGCTTCAGTTCACGGTGCTGTCCTGAGCCTGAGGAGCAAGCAGCTGTCCAAACCAGCTCTGCAGCAACATGTGAGCTCATGTTCTGCAGGTGAACAGCAGGTGATGGACGGTGAGGCTTGTTCACGCGACACCTCAGGCCCATTTGTGATTCATAAAAAGGGAATTGTGTGCAGGTGTGCACACGGTACAGAATGTTTTTATTGTGTTTGCAAGGAGCCGCGTCTTAACCCCCTGAACCCCAAACCCGCCGGCGGGATAGAAAGACATGTATTTTTTAAAAAATCGCCAAAATTCAATCGTTTATCATAGCTGGAAGCTTTTAAAACCTATTTTTTCGTCGGAATTTGAATTTTCCGACGGTCCCTGAATGCTATATGTCCGACTTCGGTTTAGCGGTAGAAAAAAGGACGAAACTAAGCCTAAAAAAGTGATTTTTCATTCGAATCATTTTATTATACATGCTTCATTCAACAATTCGCCAAAAAATAGTCGTTTACTCAATCCAGATCATTCAAAAAACAGAAAATTCTGCGGTCTTCAGCGGATCTGAGACATCTTGATTGATTCAGGTGAGCCCAACACTCGCGTGACAAAAATTCACTGAATTTCAGTGTGTAGGCAGCAGTAGTAACATGGAAGGGCACAAGGCAGTAAAAACGCCTAAATTTATACAGGTTAGAAAAATGTTAATATTTCAGGAAATAAATCATGTGAAGAAAATCAGTTTGCCTTTTTTATTTTTTTATTATTTATGGCACTATAACTCTTTCATACTGTGTGAAAGACATTTTTGAATGGCTTCAGGTGATAGCCACAGCTGTGCTGTTTCCATAGAGGTGCAGCAGAAAAACAAGCCCACAGTGAGCCAAAATGTGAGGGGAGCAGAAAACACCCCAAAACTGCTTGGGGTTCAGAGGGTTAAAGAGAAACTAAACCCCAAACCCTAACCTGTGTGAAGCCTGCCCTCTAGTGGTGAAGAGCAGGGCGCCCTGGTTGTTGGCGGCAGGTGACGTCATCACCTGTTGCACGCCACTAAACACCACACAGCCTACTTTTCACCACTAGAGGGCCTCACACAGACCGGGTTCTGGTTGAACTTGCTCTCTGATTGGTGCGTGATGCTGATTCTCCGTGCACACACATGCACAAATGGCAGCAAAGTCTCAGTCCAACCAGGTACACAAAGTTGGAAATCCTGGAGGCTGAGCTCTGATTGGATCGCTGCATTCTCACACCTGAAGCTTTTAATCCGCAGCAAAATCACTGGTTTGGAGGAATCAGCTGATACGCCTCTCAACCTTCATAAAAGGGACGTCCATGCAGGGAGAGAGGCACATCAGAGCCATATCTCAACAACTTCTCTACACCCAGTATGACAATAAAAATGTTTTAATGACAAACTGAATATAGTTTAGTTATTACAGGTTTTCAGTGGATGCAAACCACTTAAAGCTGAGTCCCTTGCTTTACTCTGGGCTGAGCGTCTGACTCTAAAAGACGACGCACTTTTGTTGTTTACCTTGTTTTACAGCCTGACCACCACCTGGCCAAGTCACATGACTGACGACAGCCAATCGCTGCTCAGCCTGGGACAGTGTTTCCATATCATTACTGACTGCTGGTGACATTTGCTAATGTTAACAGATGAGGGATGTTCACAGTGTTGCCTGGATGCCCAGAGGAAACTGATTCTCTCTGTGTGTGTGTGTGTGTGTGTGTGTGTGTGTGTGTGTGTGTGTGTGTGTGTGTGTGGCCTGGGAATGTTCTCTGTCATTTTACCAGCGAGCCGGGTAACTCCCCTAGCATAAGGCAGTGGGAGGCACACCAGACCTCCTCCTACTCCTGCCTCATTACCACTCACACAACACCAGCCATTGTGAGTGTGTGTGTGTGTGTGTGTGTGTGAGTGTGTGTGTGTGTGTGTGTGTGTGTGTGTGTGTTTGTATGTGCTCATGTGCGGCCTAGCATCTGTGCTGTGTCAACGGTCCTAGCAGGCTTTGTCCCCTCCCTCCCTCTCCCCACTTCCATATGGTCGAGCAGGAAACAGGAGCATCACCTAGGCATGCTCACACACACACACACACACACACACACACACACACCTCTGTGTAGAGTACGCTCACTGTATGTCCTTGAAAGCTACACTCGGACGTATTTTGCAGTGAGCAAATCTGTGAGGCTGGCAGAGGAGGGGAGGAGAGAGGAAACAAGGAGAGGAGACGAGGAGAGGACATGAGGAGAGGAGACGAGGTGAGGACATGAGGAGAGGAGACAAGGTGAGGAAACAGTGGGAGAAAACAAGGAGAGGAAGGGAAATTAGGAGAGGAAACAACAAGAAAAACAAGGAAAGGAAACAAGGAGAGGAAACAGGGAGAGGAGTGGAGACAAGGAGAGGAGGGAAATGAGGAGAGGAAACAATGAGAGGAGACAAGATGAGGAAACAGGGAGAGGAGAGGAAACAAGGAGAGGAGATAAGATGAGGAAACAGCGAGAGGAGGGGAAACAAGGAGAGGAGGGGAAATTAGGAGAGGAGACAAGATGAGGAAACGGAGAGGAAACAAGGAGAGGAGACAAGATGAGGAAACAGGGAGAGGAGACAAGATGAGGAAACAGGGAGAGGAGAGGAAACAAGGAGAGGAGACAAGATGAGGAAACAGCGAGAGGAGGGGAAACAAGGAGAGGAGGGGAAATTAGGAGAGGAAACAAGGAGAAGAAACAAGGAGAGGAAACAAGGAGAGGAGACAAGATGAGGAAACAGGGAGAGGAGAGGAAACAAGGAGAGGAGGGGAAATTAGGAGAGGAAACAAGGAGAAGAAACAAGGAGAGGACAGGAAACAAGGGGAGGAAATGAGGAGAGGAAGCAAGGTGAGGAACCAGGGAGAGGAGAGGAAACAAGGACAGGAAACTAGAAGGGGGAAAAAGAGGAGGAAATAAGGACAGAAAAGGAAACAAGGAGAGGTAATGAGGAAAGAAGAGGAAACAAAGAGAGGAAACAAGGAGAGGAAACAAGGAGAGAAGAAACCAAGAGAGGTAACAAACAGAGGGGAGAGGGGGAGGAAACAAGGAGAGGAAACAAGGAGAAGTAACATGTTCAGGAGGGGGAGAGAAAACGAGATGAAACAAGGAAAGGAGTGGGGAGGAAATAAGGAAAAGAGGGGAGAAAAGAGGGGAAACGAGAGGAAAAAAAGGAGAGGCCACAAGGAGAGGAGAGGAAACAAGGAAAGGAGGGCAGAGGAGACGAGGAGAGGAGAGGAAACAAGGTGAAAAAATCAGTCTTCCTTCTGCCTTCTTCCATGAATCAGGAAGTACAACTCATAGCGTCTGGCCTCGTCAACACCGAGCTCTTTAAAGGTGAACGCTGGGCTCTGATTGGTCGGTTTGAAAAGAAGAAGCTGCTCCAATCAGAGCAAAGCCAGACTCCTGATCCGGACCAAAAAAAAAAAAAAAAAAAAGCAGACAGTTCTTCCTTTGTGTTAAAACTGGTTTTGCCCGTGGCTGCTCCACATATGTCTGCACAGGTTTTCAACATGAAACCAAATAAAGGCTTTTTGTTTCTCACACACAACACGAGCGCCTTTGCTTCGTTTTTTTGAAATAATTTCTCATCTTTTCCTTCAGTAAGCGCCTTGTTTTCAAAAGCCATATGCCGCACGCAGAGATCAGGCTCAGATCAAAGTGTTTTTTTAGACAGTTGGTGAGACTTTAATGCCAAACACAAAACCAGGCAGTCAGTAGAATAACAGAACAGCAGCCATACAGCACCGTTTGGTAAGGCTGCTGCTCAGGCTGAGGATCAGACAGGATTATTAACTGGAAATTACACCTGTTACACCTGAGTCGACAGGTACATGTCATTACACGTTCACAACAGCAGGTGGCGACATGACGCTTCATTAAAAAAAAAAAGTGTAAAATTAAAAGTCTTAAAAAAAAAAAAAAAAAAAAGTTTCCTGTTGGCCAAAAGAGTTCAGCTAAAGAAATCAACTTATTTTTATTTTTATTCTCATTTTCAATTTTTTCCTCTTTTTTTTTTTTATTGCAATAGAGAATTTTTTAAATTTTTTTTCTTAGTTAGATTTCAAGTTCTGCTCTAGTTTTGCATCTAGACTACATGTTTACTGGTTCATGCACTTCTTAACACACTGCAGTGTTTATGAAATGATATGATCATAAAATAATATTAATAATAAAATAATTATAATAAATATGCTCTTCATAAATGTGTATGTATATATATATATATATATATATATATATATATATATATATATATATATGTATATATTTATGAAACTAGCTAAACTCACATTTTGTGAGTTTAGCTAGAAAAAGTTCCCTCACCTTTTCAATTTTAGGATTCATATATTTGTTGTTGGGGTTTTTGGTTTTTCATGGATTTTTTTTCTCCCACAATCGGAGTGAATTCGGTCGCAGCAGGATGCAGAAAAAAAAAAACGAGCGAGCTGCACGGTGACCGAGGTGGGAAAGAGACCAAACAAGAAGCCAGAAGTTTGAGAGAGAGAGGAAGAGAGCTGCATGGTAGAGCGAGGCACACAGTGAACTGCAGTGAGAGAGAGAGAGAGAGAGAGAGAGAGAGGGTCGAGCGAGGTCGCCAGTGAATGGAGAGAGAGCAGAAGTCGGCACCATGAGAGGCTGCTCATCACACAGACATAACAAAAAAAAACCTGAGCCTGATCAGGCCGACAGCTCCCGAGTCCGCCTGAGGTCAGAGGTCAAAGAGCAGCCGGTCATGTGATTCAGTCCCATGCACAGGTCGCACAAGCGTATGAAGATTTAGTTGCATTTTTGCGATTTTACTCAACATTTCGTTAAGCATTTTGTATTCAAAATGTGTTTTCAAAAGCTCGATGGAAACACCCTCCATAAATCTCAGTGCTCCTCACTTTTTAAAACATATAAAACAATAATTTACACTGATATCGTCCTTTAAAACCCAGTATCAGTCGGGTTCCGGTGTTTAAAAGCTCGGCCGGCCTCACTCGCCGACACTACAGGTGCACCTCGATCGCCCGCTGCCCTCCGTTTAAAACCTGCACCGTTCCCACCCCGTCCCTCCCTCTCCGGCCCCCCAGCCCGCCCCAATCAAGGCCCGGTCATCTATCAAGTGCGGTCAGAGCGCCGCAGGGCCAAAGATGTCCTTTCCTCCTCCAAATGGCCTCTCGGAGAGCTGGGAGAGCGAGCGGGCGAGCGAGCGAGAGAGAGAGAGAGAGAGGGAGAGAGAGAGAGAGAGTTTGAGAGATGGAGTGTCCCCTCGTGTCGACTACCTGTGTCCCTCCTCCATGTTCTCTTCTGTGTGATTGGACTCTCGTCTCCATCACTCACTGCCATCCTGGCCTGTCCCCTGTGTTGGTGTGTGTGCGTGTGTGTGTGTGTGTGTGTGTGTGTGTGTGTGTGTGTGTGTGTGTGATGCCCCCTTGTCTTTGATAAAAGCCATAAGAGGATCTCTTCATCACCCTGCCAGACACACAGCCATTCCCGAGCTACAAAACCTCTTCAGTTGCCTTACAAACAGGAAATATGAGGCTTTGTTCTTTAAAGCGGCCCGTTTGGAGTTGATAGTGACTGTAGGGCGTGCACACACACACACACACACACACACACACACACACACACACACACACACACACACGGTGCATGCCTGACTGGGCCCAGCTTGATATAATCTGTTAAATACGCTCTCTGTCTATAGAGGTCGTTCACTGCTTGACTTCCAAATGATGTGTGTGTGTGTGTGTGTGTGTGTGTGTGACTAATGGCTTTAGTAATGCTAAGCCACATGGGGCTCGACTTCAGGTTATGAATAGAAAAACTCCACTGCAGCTCTTTATGAGCAAGCTAATCAGTTTGGTTCCAGCAGGCACGTGAGCTCGAGTCTCAATCAGGCCGTGCTCATCATCACGTTACCTCACGCATTTGCATAATGCGATACAGCGGTTGGAATAATCACCATCGCATGCATTGTGCTGTTTGCAACGTGCCGCTCCCGCGTGGCGACCGCTCTAACAAATTGCTGTTTCAGTGTCCGTAATGACATTTCGGTCGCCGGCGGAAGAATTAGCGTTTCCGTTTTGTTATCGCGCCGCTAAACGCCGGCCTCGACTTCACCGGAGCCGTGACGTCGCTTGTCTCTGATTTATTGGCGTTTTTCACCCGATTGACTGATCAGAAGTTGACCGTGAAAAAAAAAAAGATTCCCACATACTGTCTCAACAGGTTACAACACAGGTTACCATTAATCATAATCCTAGAAACGGGAAACAGAAAAGAAAATGAGTGTCCTACAACGGGAATACGAGAGAAGCCCGGTGATAACGAGGTGTGAAGGTCATGACACACTGCAAAAACGCAAAATCTTACCAAGATTATTTGTCTTATTTCAAGTCAAAAATGTCTTATTTCTAGTCAAAATATCTCATTACACTTAAAATAAGACATGATCACCTCAGAAGTAACTTGTTTTTAGACAATTTTCACTTGTTTCAAGTGAAAATTTGCTTGTTTCATTGGCAAAATTTGCCAGTGGAAAAAGTGAAAATTTGCTTGTTTCATTGGCAAAATTTGCCAGTGGAAAAAGTGAAAATTTGCTTGTTTCATTGGCAAAATTTGCCAGTGGAAAAAGTGAAAATTCACTTGAAATAAGTGAAAATTAGCTAGAAACAAGAAACAAATTTTGCCAATGAAACAAGCAAATTTTCACTTGTTTCAAGCGAATTTTCACTTGAAACAAGAACCAGGCGGCTATTCGCTGCAGGCCTTTATTTATTTTTGCACAGACCTGCACCAGGCCATTATTGTGATGACAGTTACTGTCCAACATATTTACAGTCGGTCAATTTAAGATTACGGTACACCCTTTTTTTCTAACGTTAGCTAGCGCTCTTATTTTGACAGAAAACGGAAGTGCCGCACAGTTATTATGCAGCTAACTGTTTATTTCTGCAAAAATAAGGTGAGTAGCCTTATTTTGGGTTTACCTCATTATGATGCAAATAATCGCCCTGGCGGTTATTCGGGTGGGCGTTTAATACGCAAAATGGGTGCAGACCCCAGGCGTTTAAAAGAACCAGGCAGCTATTGCGGCCGGGCGATTAATTGGTGAAATACGGTACATTAAAGTTTATTGCGCTGACTCACAGATCAAACACTGGATCATCTTTTGGTCAGGTCAGAAAACTTTATTTATCCCCCCCAAGGGCAATTCTGTTTACAGTTCCCAGCCAAAATCACAACAACAGAAGACGTCACATGACAGTTCACGGCATCACACATGACGTACAGAACAACTACACGTATACATTCACAGCTGTCAGTGGCATTTGCTCCATATCTCATGCCCAGTTCAGTTCAATTGTTATTCAACAATCTAGCTGAAGGAAAGAAGGAGTTGGAATATCGATTAGTTTTCCTCAAGGGGGCGTAATAGCGCCGCCTGAAAGAATGTGATCAGAGGGATCAATAATAGAGAGAAATGAATGTGTTTTTTTTTCCATAATTCCCACAAAATGATTTATGAGTCCATATTTATTTGGCTAATTAGTTGGCTAATTCAGGATCGATGAGTTATGGTAGATCCATGAAGTCCAGCAGGTTCTCTCACTGGACTCAGAATTCACCAGTTAACCATCAGTGAGGTACACCCTGCTGCTTAGTAATGAATAAAGTCAGCTTCTTTACTCTAAAGGTGGTAAAAGGTGGTTGATCATTCAGGCTGTGCACAAAAACTTTAGCCTGACAGACTCAGCAGTATAGGAGATTAGCTGCAGACAGATCTATACACACACGGATAGAAAACACTGAGTTTTCCCCGACATCTCATAAGACTTTTGCACAGCGTCCGAGTTGATTCAACTGGAAATATGGCTAAAAAAAAAAAAATCCTTTAATATGCAGCAGTCAAGCTAAAAAAAAAATCGAGCTAATGAAAAATTTGCCTGTCAGTCTGTGGATGTGGAGCCTCGCGCAGATGCAACTGAGTCAAATGTGAACGGTCACACTTTCCAAAGAGAAAAACCACAGTCGGGTCAGCTCTGGTTTCAGATGAGAGAGAGAGAGAGAGAGAGAGCAGTGGTGGTCGAGCGAGCTAGACAGTGAATGAAGAGAGGGAGCGGCGGTCGCGAGTACAAGCGTTTTTCAGAGGTTTCGAATCGTCACAATCACGACACGGCCTGGATCATACAGTCAGAACTGTGCAACAACAATATTCGGCTGATAGGGCTGGTAGTATGCCAGATTAGCTGCAGACAGATACACACACACATGCATGGACACACACACACACACACACACACACACACACCAAGTGCAATATAGTACCGCCTGACAGAGGTAAGTTAACAAAGAGTGTGTGAAAGTACTGCAGATCACTGAGATGAGCACATTTTTATTAACAAGCTCAGCACTGATCGTCTGTATCAACAGACAGTGAGTGGAGGACTCAGTAATCCTCCCAGAGGTGTGTATGACATCAAAAACTAATGCATCACGCCAGGGCTTTGCAGCGAGGGCAGCCGCCTCGACAGGGTGCATCATTTTCCAATAACAGCGAGCTTTGGACAGGGCCATCCCCTTCACATCGTGGACGCTCGCCAAGATACAATAAAAACAAAATTACTGCTGTTAATTCTTTTTTTTTTTTTTTTTTTTTTTTTTTTTAGAGTAAAGTATTATTTGTGTTTGGCTCACTGGTGGCTCTCAGCAAGATAATGCATCTGCTGTGAGCGAGCAGCGGCAGCACGAGAGGAAGCCGGTCCATTAGATCATGGATTCTCAAACCTTTTTATGTCCGTGACCCCCAAACACAAACATATTGGTCTCGCCGCTTCCATTCAGCCAGATTTCATCCCAGCGAACCCTACCTGATGATGATCTCCGCTGTTCGCTGCCGTGGCCGAGCTGCAGCCCGTGTGTGGGGAGGCGGCAGCGAGGAAAAGTGAAACCCAATGTGAAGTGATGATTTTGATATTTCCTCACTGCTCTCACTCAGTGCTTCTCCAACTTTTTTTTCCAATAATGTTTCCTCTTTGAAATATTTTTCTCAGCCACGTATCCCCCTGACCAGTGCAGGAACAAGCCTATATAAAGAGAAATGCCCGTGTCTGAAACAACAGCCTGACACTGAGGAGATTTTGTTGGCTCTGTTTTTTCCTTTTTTTCCCTCTTCTGAAACAAAATATTAAAAAAAAAAATAGTTTAGCATTATATTTGTCCGGCTGGTTAAGAAGGATGCTGCCTTGCTCTAGCCATCGTCTCCTCTGCAGGTCAGTCATGTTTAATGGAGCCTCCGCTGCATGATTTCAAAACGTTTCCGTCCTCTGTTAATGGAAAATTAATACATTACAGTGCAAAAACTCAAAATCTTACCAAGAATATTTGTCTTATTTCAAGTCAAAATATCTCATTACACTTAAAATAAGACATGATCACCTAAGAAATAATTTGTTTTTAGACAGTTCTTTCAAGTTAATTTTCATTTTTTCCACTGGCAAATTTTGCCACTGAAACAAGCAAATTTTCACTTGTTTCATGTGAAAAATCACTTTTAACAAGTGAAAATTGTCTAAAAACAAGTTACTTCTGAGGTGCAGTGTAACACCACTGATCTTAAATCTACGGTCAGAAATAATGGAGACATTGAACTTCATTTTGCTGAGACCCCTGGTATCCCCATCCAGGGCCCTTGGTGGTCCCCGGACCCCAGTTTGGAGGATTTGAGTAGTTGTTATTGAGTGTGTTTGGCAGTGCCGAGGAGGGAAAGTCATAGCAGAGACGTTGGGAAGCCTCCACATGAAGGCTCGTGTGCTCGCCGTCTGTTTTTAATGATGATAGAAGACGTTCCTCTCCTCCGGTCCCGCAGCAGGTCGGCCGCTGTACCTGCCCGTCCTGCAGCATCTGCCCGTCCTCGCTCACAGATTTCGTTTTTGCTCTTGAGAAACAAATGCATGCCCGCTGAAATGCAGCCATCTTTAATCACCACAATGCAAAACTCCCCGGCCGCTGCTTATGAAGCCCAGTTGCATGTTGGGAAGGTGAGGCTGTGTTTATTCCGCCGTGCTGTCTGTGCAGGTTTGGAGGCTTTTGATGAGCAGAAACACAGACTTGGTATTTTCCAAAGCGGTGGCACAGAGGAGTCTGACAAACTGAGAGAGGGTTAGTGGATGCTAACATTAGCCTGTCAGCCATCATTTGGTCTTTTTGGCGTCTGAGCTGCTCCAGCTTCAGTCCCGGGCTGCTAACGTTTTGTAACCCCGAATAAATCGAGCGCTCTAACAGCTGCGAGGCTGTCTGGCAACACAACCACAGGAAAACAGTGTGTGTGTGTGTGTGTGTGTGTGTCAACACCTGGATGATGGTGGAGGTCTCACTGAAAATCTAAACCAGCGGCTACAGAGAAGGAAACTGGGCTTGGATGAGGAAGCTGCTTTTGGAGCTTAATTTTCAACCCAGAAAATAAAAATATGAGGCTGAATATATGAGAAAGGACTGATTTGGGACCAGTTTAAATGTTTTTACAGCATTAATAATAATGTCGAATAATAATAATGATAATAATAATAATCATAATGATAAGAAGAAGAAGAAAAAGAAGAAAAAGAAAAAGAATAGCTATCATTATTATTATTATTATTATTGTTGTTGTTGTTATACATTAATTAATAATTAATAATCCAATCCAATCCAGTCTGTCCCCTCCCATCAGAGCACAGAGGCGGTCTCTGCCAGCTGTCTCTGCCAAACAGAGACATCTAGTGGCCGGCCCCCGTCACTGCACGGCAGCGCCCATCAGGATGAATGGAGGTTAATATGTAGGAGAGTGTTACGTTCATATTAAATAAACATACAGTGTTTATGTGTCGGCCTCATATCTCTCACCGGCAGATCCATGAAACCAAAGCAGCTCGTCTGCAAACCGCCTGCAGCCAGCCGTATATGAACTCATGTATTATTTGAGCCTGCAGACAAAACGTGTGTGTGTGTGTGTGTGTGTGGAGACTTATGTGTATGTATGATGCATGTGTGTGTGTGTGTACTTTCTGGGTGCTGTGTGTTTAAGTATGGATGCGTGAACAGGCTGGTCATACTTGCGTGAGGGGATGGTGGGTTTTTTTTTTCTGTGTGTGTGTGTGTGTGTGTGTGTGTGCATGTGTGTGTGTGCATGTGTGTGTGCATGTGTGAGCCGTTTGGGTGACTCAGAGTGACTCACAGCAATATTAATAACACATCATGGATACAACTCACGCTCACACACAGCTCTCCCTTCTCTCTCTCTCTCTCTCTCTCTCTCTCTCTCTCTCTCTCTCTCTCTCTCTCTCTCTCTCTCTCTCTCTCTCTCTCTCTCTCTCTCTGCTGTGCTGGAGAGATTATGAAGTATACATGAACCATAAGTCGAGTCACTGTATCCAGTCATTAAATTGTCTTTCTCTCTTTCTCTCTCTTTATTTTCACTTGCTCTTGCCACCCTTCCTTCCTTCCTCCTTTGTTTCCATCTCCTGCTTCCTTCCCTTCCCTCCCTCTGCATCCTTCCCTCCTCGCTTCCCTCCTTGCTTCCTCTCCTGCCCCCTCAGTGTGCAGCAGCGCCCCCATCAACATGAAGGTGCAGCACGTGAACGGCAGCGCCCTGGTGGTGCGCTGGGCGCGTCCCGAGGTCACCTACCACCCGCCCATCCTGCACTTCCTGGTGTCCTACAGCTGGACGGCGCACGACGACAGCTACGAGGAGACGCACCTCACCGACGCCAAGCACAAACTGGTGAGAGCCACGCCGGCACACACACACACACACACACACACACACACACACCTGGGGCGCCCAAAATGTCCCACGATTCCAGCTGTGGGTCATCATTTAGCCCGTTTTCCAAAGCAGATGCTGTTGTTTTCTCAGCCATTCACTTCCATTCATTTTAGTTTTTTATTATTATTATTATACTTTATTGAACATGTTAAAAAAGACAGGGATAAATAAACAGAAGTATGATGTGTAAACAGTATGAGCAAATAAAAGCTAAATTGTTTGATTGTCAATTGAATAATATAGTTCATGTTCAAAAGGGGGCAGGAAGAAGCCGGAAGCTTTTCAAGTCCCTTCCCTTCATACCGGCTGTGTGACTCAAAAACAATAAATCATTGTTCTCTGCTCAAATCCAATCATCCTGAAAAAATGGTTAAAAGAAAAAGAAAAAAAACTAAATAACTTTAAAAAAAAAAAAAGATAATATGTGACTGATAGAAACAAACATACAAGATTTCGAGTCGTACTGACTGTGGACAGGCACAGCAAAAAGAAAACAAAACAATGCAAAATTCACTGTTACATACCATATTTTTTGAGTATTCAGTTTCTGAATGGTAAAAACTGAATCAGAAATACTTTATTGATCCCTGCAGAGACATAATACTACTACTACAACTTTATTTGGACCTTTCCTACGAGAAACGCAGCTCAAAGTCCTTTACAGTACAGACGTGACGTGCAGCGAGTGCTTCACCAGGCACAAGGATTCACCAGTTAATTTAGGAAGAAATGTCATTTATTCAACCACAATACAAAAGAAAAATCCATAATTATTTCAATATTACAAAAAAAAAAAAAAAAAGATACTCGATAAAAATTCTGGGCCCTAAAATGAGGTCCACTAACAAAACTCAACCAACTGACTAAACAAAAGTACATCAAACAAAATGTTCAGGTTTTAGCAAAATCATACAGAAAATAATCAGTAACAAATCATACCATGCAGTAAAGACCAACTTAATATTAAAGCAATAACTTTAAATAAATATACTGACATTTACAAAGTAATTAAAATGTGCGTGCTACCAAAATAGAAACAAATATTAATCCAGCTGTGATATATCTGTTTAATACTGTGTGTATGTGCGTGGTGACCGCAGAGATGTGCATCAGTTAAATTAAACAGAAATGAGGGTGTGTGTGTGTGTGTGTGTGTGTGTGTGTGTGTGTGCGCCTAAAATAACACATTTTGTGGCTCTTACCATGACAAAACATTTCACACATGCAGCAAAAGCACATTTTGTCACCACCAAATACAACTAATCCACTCACTCACTCACTTCATACTCAACACCAAAATGCAACACAGCCTTTTCAGTCTGAGCAGGTTCAACCTTACTTTTTCCTGTGTGTATTGCAGTCATATTTTTTTGCATTACACAATTTAGTTACATATTGTAAAGAAAGTAGCAAAAGCCAATATTTCCCTCAAACAGCTCAACTTCTCTCCAAATGAGTAGATTCCTTCAGTCAGCTCTACTGTACTGTAACACAGCTGACAGCAGAATACAAAATACAGCTGTCAGTTTGAACAAGGTTCTCCTGTGAGCTGCACATTCAAATGTGAACTTACAGTAAAGAACTGCATCCAAACTCAGAGAGACTTTGAAGAGAAATTTTTACTGTATTGATGGCAAAAACTGAAATACTGTAACTCACATACAGTATTACACAGTTGAAAAAACAATACAGAATACAATTTATAGGCCCCTTTTCTGTAGGTGCATCCTGATTGATTGGTGAATGGTGATTGGTGGAAAGGGTAGTGATGCAGGTGCACTAGTGATTTCACAGTGATGCAGCTCATTTCTATCAGCTGTGAGCAGATGTTTTGCTTTTGACCACCACAGTGAAGTCAATGGAGTCAGGGCCATGGAAATGACACATGTGAGAAGTGAAAAATGTGTGAATCCAATGAAAAGCTATGAACACATGTGCAAAAGAAAACTTGTGCTGTGGTTTGGAGGTGAAGATGATGACAAAGTGGATCCCAGTTTCATTATTACTGGAAAAGGCGATTGAAAAAAACTGTAACTAGTGTTTCCACAGGGCTCAAGTCATCAGGAGACAGGGAGCTGTAGAGTTGTGTATCATCTGCGTAATTATGGTATTGCATGTTGTGATTCTTTATGATGTGCCCAAGCGGAAGCATATATAAATGAAACAGAAGTGGACCAAGGATTGAGCCCTGAGGAACCCCACAGGTTACAGCAACTTTGTCAGACGTGAAATTATTTATGGAGACAAAAAAGTCTCTGTTAAGTAGGTAGGTAGTAAGCCAGTTTAGAACAGGACCAGACAGACCCACCCAGTTATGCAGTCGATTTAATAGGATCTCATGATTGACGGTGTCGGATGCGGGACTGAGGGCTAGCAGAACGAGGATTGAGCCTTTTCCAGAGTCCATGTTTATGTGAAGATCATTTAAAACTTTGACAAGGGCGGTTTCTGCGCTGTGGTGGGATCTAAAGCCAGACTAAAAAACATCCAACAGGTCATTTGTTGTCAGGTAATTCTTCACTTGACTGTACACAATTTTTTCGAGGATCTTGCTAAGAAAAGGGAGATTTGAGATGGGTCTATAGTTGCATAAGATAGAGGGATCTAGACTGTTCTTTTTTATCAACGGTTTTATTACAGCAGTTTTGAGAGTGCTCAGGAAAACACCAAAACATCCTGATTGACTGGTGAATGGTGATTGGTGGAAAGGGTAGTGATGCAGTTGTACTAGTGATTTCACAGCGATGCAGCTCATTTCTATCAGCTGTGAGCAGATGTTTTGCTTTTGACCACCACAGTGAAGTCAGTGGAGTCAGGGCCATGGAAATGACACATGTGAGAAGTGAAAAATGTGTGAATCCAATGAAAAGGTATGAACGCATCTGCAAAAGAAAACTTGTGCTGTGATTTGGAGGTGAAGATGATGACAAAGTGGATCCCAGTTTCATTATTACTGGAAAAAGCGGTTGAAAAAAAACTGTGCAGGATGTTGCAGGATGCTAAAAGAAGAGCAGCGGTGCATCAACCTGCATGAAAAACGTGCCTCGCTGTGTTTCTGCTCCACTTTCTTCACTTCTGCAGGTTTTCTGCTGCATTCATATGCTGCTGGCGAAGTAGGAAAATATTTATTTTTTTACTTTGTATCCAGAATAACTTTACTTTCTTTCCTTCTTTCTTTCTTTTCATTTATTTTTTTAAGAGAGAGGCAGCCAAATCCACATCATCCATTTTGCAACATCCTTGTTTACTTATTGTTTGCCTTCTTGATTTGATTTTCCGACAAAACAGCACGCAGCCGCGATGCTGTTTGGCAGTCGACTTAGAAGTGCCAGATGTCGGAGCTTCCCACCAGCAAGTAAACACACCAATAGACCTGCAGGCTTTTCAAATCAATGTGCGTAAAGATAAAGTTACTTTGATAAAAATAAATCGGGGCAGGATGCTCAGCGCGGCGGATTACCCATCTCAAACAAAAGTCTCGAGTCTCTTCGAGTTGATTTTATGTACTGAACTGAAATTAATTGAAACAAATGGCTGCCTGGAAGGAAACACACACACGCACACACACACACACACACACACACACACACACACTCAGGGCATCTAAAACAGTATGGCATGCTTTGGAAAGTGCTTGGCTGTAATGGAAAGTATTAAATTGGCTAAAGCGTGAATAAAAAGCAGAACTGTCCTTTAAACAAAAATATTGGGATCAGTGTCGGTCAAACCCGAAAACACAAGCGTGTACTGATGCAGTGTGACGTGCAGATGTGTGTGCATGTGTGTGTGTGAATGTATGGGGGTGGCGGGGTTATAAACTGCTTGATATTTCTGAAATGCAGAGGATTTTACATCATCAAAAATATGACTGCAAGACTCTTAAAAAAAAAAAAAGCGTACAACTTGTTTTGGAACAAATCGGTTTTGACACACACAACTGATTGCATCATTAAAAAACTATGACTATTTTTGTAAGCAAGGGTCTTAAAAGGGCTAATAACTTGTTTGGGGATGAAAGGAACGTGTGCACACACACACACATGCACACACACACACACACACACACACACACACACGCACACACATGCAATCACAGATGTTTGCTTTATTGAAACGTGGCTCAGAATGACAAAACGCATCACCAGAGGTTCTGATGTTGTTAATAAGTTGTCTTGGGACGAAACTTTCTGAACATCGCACACACACGCGCGCGCACACACACACACACACACACACTGTGCAGCATCCCCCATCGTTTCCATTGCAAATGGTCTCATCAGGAGGCGAAATGAACGGTGCTCTGAGCAGACAGGAGGCTTCATTCCCCTTCAATGTGGTCTGCCGGTTGGCTCGCAGAATACTAATGTTAAGCTGGAGGCGATGCAGGGCTGCCAGCTCGTGCAAAAAGCATGACCTTGGGCCAGTGGCACTGTGGGAAAATGGGAAACGGCTTGAAAAGAGATTGGAGTGCCCCCTAGCTGTGGAAGTGGAATATTATATATATAATTTTCTTTTTTTTTTTCTTTCCTTTCCTGCCGATCAGCCTGGGAATGGCTTTGGATGGAGGGAGAGAGAGAGAGAGAGAGAGTGTTTCATCCTCCCATCAACAGTTCGCTCTCATCTACCCTGAGACTGAATTCCCTCCCTCCCTGCTCGCTCTCCCAGCCCCTTCCTCCTTTTTCCTCTCCATCTTTTTTTTCCCCTCTCGTTCCCCATCCACACACACACACACACACACATACACACCCCTCCCTTGGTATCCCTTTTTCCTCCCTCTTTTTCCTCTCCGTCAGCCTTTTATTTCCATTCTTGTTCGTCACGTCGTCCCCTGACGCCTCTATGTAGGTCACAACAGGGACTTACACGGCTTAAACCTCCTCGTCACAATCAGCCGAGAATTCCCGTTTCATAAAACACTTTGGCTCCGGCTATTCTGCAGCCCGGACCAGCCGCCGTGGACGAGCGGGGGAGGTGTGGGTGAGTGGGTGGGGGTGCAAATAAGGGAAGTGGCTCCCTGAACAGATTCAGCGCGGCAGAGCTGGCGTGAGTCGGGACATCGCGAGCTCTCGCCTGGTCGTCCTGCAGCAGCCGTCCGGCCGCCGTGCAGGAAGCCGTGCAGCTGTCAGCCCAGATGTGCCCTGTCACATTAAAAGAAAGCTGAGACACTTAAAAAAAAAAAAAAACAACAACAACCTGAAAAGACTTTAATTCACTGGCCGGCTCATTGAGAAGGTGCTGCATCACTGTGGGCCAGGTGTTTATTTTTTTGTTGATGTGCATATCCTTTATCACTGAAATTAAAGGATTATTTCAGTCAAGACACAGTCAAACACCGTGCTATGAAATTCCTACTTTGCTCGTCCTCCTTCCACACAAAAAAACATCAAAAGTAAAATTAAAATAAAAAAAAAATCACGTACTAATTGGTTAATTTGTACTTTAGTGGAAGAGGTGTAGATGTAGATGTAAACTGAAATGTAGCGCTGTAGTGGTGACTGTATAGATGGAGTGTATCAGTCAGTCAGTTAATCAATGAATCAATCAGTCAATCAAATTTTATTTATATTTTGCATTTCATAAGTTGTCGTACTGCAGTGGTAGCTTTGTAGATGTAGTTCAGTCAGTCAGTCAATCAATCAAAATTAATTTATATACAGTGCATTTAATAAATTAAAATGCAATAAAATGCACATCATATAGGAGAAGACAAAATAAAAGAAAAAAGGTTAGATTAATTTTTAAAACATTTTTTCTAAATGGAATGAAAAGTAAAATCAGTGAAAACAACAGGAAATTAAACAATTAAAGAAAAACAACAACAATTAAACCAACATCACCTCACAGTTACAGCAACAAACTGCTGCCACATACCAAAACATTTTTTTATTTTTATTATTTTATTTATTTGTTTTTGTCTCTCTGTATTGTCAAAGTAGCATCAAAGTACAGGCGTAGTGATGGTTGTACTATAGATGTACTGTATTAGTAGTGACAGTGTAGTAGTACTACAGTAGTACTGCAGTGGTGTTTTGTTGGGCTTGTCTCTGTGGTGTAAAGGCGGCGTGGAGCTCGGCGGCCTCTGACCTCCTGCGACCCGACGTCAGACATCAGCAGGATGAAGTCTGGTCTCACACCGACACAGAGGAGTGAGACGTCTCACCCCGGACGACATCCTGAAAAACCCAATGTGACACTTTTCCCAGAGAGCAGTGCACTCTCTCCGCACTTTGGTGACGACGGCGCCGCTCTGATTATCTGCGGCGATAAAACAGCTTATAAAATAAAATGTCTGTATGATAAATTCGTCAGACTTGATTAAAAAAAAAAAAAAAAGCGGGACGTAGATGTAATGGAATCATCAAAGTGAGGATGAAGCGGGCGGAGAGTCTCATATTCAGTAAATGATGAAAGGCCGGGATTGGAAATGAGATGTGATTGGATTTGACGAGGTGAGTCTGTGGGGTTTGAGAGGCCAAAACTCTGAAACATGGAAATCGAACCTGCTGGTGGACAAAATGTTGCGTTTACTGACCGAACATGATTTAGCTGTCCAACTATTTACTGTTTAAAAAAAAAAAAAAAATCTATCTATCTATCTATCTATATCCATCCCTAGATCTGTATTTATATCTGTATCGATGGATAGATTGTTTCGTTCATTTCATTCAACAAATTCACAAACTTATTCCCCTTCACCCGTCACACAAATATTAATCTTTCACTGAAACACATCCATAAAAACACTTTCCAATTTTTTTTTTTAATATCATTCAACTGTCACACCTTTTAATATCATTTGGCTTTTATGTGATTCAATTATCGTCTACCATTACACCAATTTTTACACCAAAAAATGGAGGGATATTAAAATTATTCAGTGTCGCCCGCAGGATGTTGCTGCTGTCAGGGAGGGAAAAAGCGGCGGAAACAGAAGTGAGAATGAAACTTTATTTTTTTCCTTTCGGGATTAGAAGTGTTTTAAGACTAAAGCTGCTGCAGTCACAGGAGACTGACATCAAACACAACAGATGGGAGTGTCTTTTATACATTATCATCAAGTGCAACTGTATATACATGTTTTTTTTCACTCATGAAATCAGTCAGGGAAGGTCGCCTGCTTGCTTGGCTCATGGTGGTCATGGTGTAATTTGGAATTAGCTAATCTGCAGCAGTGGGATTGAGTGCGTCACCTGCAGATTAAATGCTGACAGTGAAGGAGTTCATTCCTTTACGAAGCAGAAACCGGAGAGAGGAAAGATCCAGCAGAGTGATTGGGATTACTGATTGTTTGTGTGTGTGTGTGTGTGTGTGTGTGTGTGTGTGTGTGCGTGTGTGTGTGTGTTGCAGGAGGCAGTCATCTCCCCCGTCTCGCCCGATGTTCTCTACCTGTTTCGGGTCCAGGCCATCTGCATGAACGACATGCGCAGCGACTTCAGCCAGAGCATGCTCTTCAGAGGTACGGCACACGCACACACACACACACACACACACACACACACCTCTCACACCCTCAGCTGATCATAAACCCCCTCTGAATTACCTCTCTAACGCCGATCATCACCTGTCAGGACGAGCATCATGAGTATCTCCTCCACACACACTCCTCTCTCTCCTCTCTGAAGCATCATCGCCAGCATGTTGTTGATATCATCTTCCATTTTCCCTGAGAGTCTCGTTCATAAAATCACTCATATTCACAGCATTTAGCCAGCCTCGGAGTGGATATCTGCAGGCTGGAGGAGAAACAGAACATATGAGCAGAGATAAAGCAAGAAACGGGCGGCTGAACTGCACTGCGCTGCGTTAAAAGCAGATTATGAGCGCGGCAGAAGTGCAGATAAAGGCTTTTTTGGTGCTGTAATTAAACCTCGTGTCTCTAACTACGCAGCTGCCCCGTAAACTTTTTTTTTTCCCCCTGCATCATGCTCTGATTAGAATAATTGCCGTGCACTCACAACGTGCTCGTCATGATGCCTCGCGAGCGCCACTTGAGCTCGAGTGTGTCCTGATTGTTTCCCCTCCTGTGTGTTTAACCGGAGCATCACCCCGCTCTCTCCTGTGTGTTTCAGCCAACACCACCCGCATCTTCGAGGGCACCCGGATCGTCAAAACCGGCATGGTAAGGGAGGCCGAGGTGAACCACCGGCTTGTCTTTGCACGTTTCGTCCAGCAGAGAGCAGTGTCTGACTTTTCATGTTGTTGTTTTTTTTTTTTTTTTTTTTTTTTTTTCCCCTTGTCTGCTATTGCTCTTGCACTCAGGATTAGGAGAGCAGCAGATTATATGTAACAGGATTACAGGATTGCATCAATGTCATTACAAGAAATATTAGTAGCCGTGGCGTGTTTCATATAATGGAGAAAATAGAGCAAAAATACACAGACACTAATACGAGGTGATTAGTTGGATTATTCAAATGCGTGTGGGACCAGATGGTGACAATGCAAAAGTTGTGCGATGAAAGTTTTAATCTGTAAATTAGATGTCTGGTCACACTTTGGACATTTTGGACGGTCCAGTGTTGATGTTTAACAGGTGAGGCAGTGAAGACGCTTCACCTCAGGTCAGCCTGTCCACTGTAAACACTCCATCAGCTGTTTTTTTTTTTTTGTTTTTTTTTTTAAACTCAGCGTGAACCTCTGGTCAGTTAAGGTCCAGATGAAGTGGTGCCAGGCTGAGGTCGATATTAAGCTGGCAAACCTGTACCATGTTGATAAAAAACTTGTTACTATGGTGATTAAAAGTTCAGGCAAAGTTAATATAAAGTTGATATTAAGTTGATAGAAAGTTGAATATTTATTTTATTTTATTTATTTATTTATTTGGATCTCCGTTAGCTGTCGCCCTAGGCAACCACTACTCTTCCTGGGGTCCACACCAAATAAAAATACATACAACAATGAACTTAAATATAAACACTTATACAAACAAACAAATTAAATATAAACAAGTATCTAAAGAAATAGACACTTAAAAAATGGTTAATCCGTCACCATCAAGAAACACAAAATTTGCATAACCATATAAGCAAATAATCCCAGATTCAATAGATATATAATATGACAGATATTTTCAAATGCAATAAATACTCTTTTGTTAATAATATCAACACAGGACAGTCCCAAAGTTATTATAATGAACTAAAACTAAACTAAAAACTAAAAGTAGATGTGAAAAAAAAAACATTTTAGTTAACTGGAATAGAAATTAAAACTAGACTTTAGAAATAAAAACTAAAAGTAACTGAAAGAATATTGTGTTCTTACAAAATGAACTAAAAATCAATCAGACCAGAAAGTGTGTTTAGTGTTGCTGTTGGTCAGTTTGGTCAGATGTGTGTGTGAGTGTGTGTTGTTGCTGATGTTTACTGAGGCTGGGAGGTCGACATGACTGGGAATCACTGCCTTCACAAAGTCAATACCTGTTCTGACAAACAGCGGCCAGATTAGAATAAAAAACTAAAACTAACACTGAAACTAATGAAAACTCAACTCAAACTAAACATTTTCAAACAAGAAAAACTCCAATGAAACCAGCAAACCCACTGGAAACTAAACTGACACTGAAAACAAAAATGTAAAAACAAAATAAAAATAATAACTAATGAAAAATACAAAAGTATAATAACCCTGGAAAGTCATACCTGGGTGGTGTTGATACCCAGTTCATAAAAAGTTGATATCAGCTGATACAATGTTGATACTAAGTTGTTACTTAGTTAAATGTTCAAGCAAAGTTGATACAAAGTTGAGACTAAGTTGAATATTGTCCCAGGTTAGGTAACACAGGGTTGTTTTGATACGAAGCTGAATATTAAGTTTGGAAAGTGTCACCATACGTTTCTCTCTCTCTCTCTCAGCCGACGGTGTCTCCGGCCTCCTCAGCCGACATGGCTCCCATCTCCTCCGGCTCCTCCACCTGGACCTCCTCAGGCCTCCCCTTCTCCTTCGTCTCCATGGCGACAGGCATCGGCCCCTCCTCCAGCGGCAGCCAGGCGACCGTGGCGTCGGTGGTGACCAGCACGCTGCTGGCCGGCCTGGGCTTCAGCGGCGGCGTCATCTCCTCCTTCCCCAGCTCCGTGTGGCCGACCAGGGCGCCTACCCATAATCCCACCTCGGCCGCCTCCACCGCCGCCGCCACGCGGCAGACCGCCGAGCCCGCCGAGCCCACCAAGGACGCCTCGGCCGCTGTCACCACATCCACCGCCAAAGACAACGCCGAGGCCGGCGGCGAGGACGGAGAGCAGGGCAAAGGCCGGGACGAGGAAGGGGAGCGGGAGGAAGAGGAGAAAGATGAAGAGGAGGAAGAAAACGAAAAGGAGGAGAAGAAGGAGAAGAAGGAGGCAGGCGGGAGGGGCGGGGCAGAGAGGCGGGACAACGGGACGGCGGTGAAGGAGCCGCCCGGTGACACGCCCGATTCCACGGCCAAGGAGAAAGGACCGACGGGGCCGGACCGGCGAGCGACGGCGGCTCCCGGCGGCGTGGAGGAGCAGCTGGAGGCGCGCACCCAGAGTCCGGCCAGCTCAAGCCCCGCCCCCACCACAGAGGCGGCCAATGAGACGATGGAGTTCCCGGCGCCCGACAGCCCCTCGGCAACGCTCAGACCAAGCACAGCCGGAGACAAGAGCCACTGGCCTTTCTCCATCCACACAGGTGAGGCACCCCCTTTTCTAATTAGTTAATCAAATCAAACACTTAAAGGTTCATACTGACCTATAAGTGTTTGATTTGATTCAACTTAATTTGATTTGATTTGATTAACTTGATGATTGACTTGGTTTGATCTGATTTGCACATGTAAAATCCACAAGTGAAAATCGGCTTTAACTGTAGAAAGCAATACTTGCCGAATATTATTTTTCACTGCTGATATCTGGCTGATGGTGAAATTTGTGTGAAACTCTCTTTATTTATTTCAAAAATATTTCCAAACCACCAATTTGGAGTTTGGCGTTTTTTTCACCATAGACTCCCATCTAAACAACGAGGATACACGTATTCCAGCACTGCGTCAATTTCCTTTCTTCATGGCCAATTTCATAGCCTCAAGTTTGATTCAGAAATATATTTTTAAATATGCTATATTATTAAAAATGCTATTTATACATTTTTGCATTTTTATATCATTGTTTATTGTAGTTTTTGTTATTCATACACCGTAAAAAGTCTATCACTTTTTTGTAAGTTGTTTGTTATCATTTTTAAATACTTTTTAATATTTTTTTGTGCCATCCAATCAAAACAAAAACAAAAAATTCCATCTTTTCGGGCCAAATCAGTGATTTTTAAATATTCTTTTAAAAGAAATGAGGGGACTTTTGCGTTCCGGTGACACATTCAGGTTTCAGAGGATTAATTTCAGTGTAAAATTATCAACACAGTGAAATTAACATCACATAACAGCTCTTAAATTTTGCCTAACAACAACATGATCATCTTCAGGGAGGCCTGTCTGAAACACCTGCAGCTGGATTATGATTCTGACAAAAATGCATACCGGTACTGGTATCGGTAGTGGTGCGTTTGAGTGAGCTTCGTATTTTTTACGCTGTCATGCATTATTTTAATCCCTCTGCTTTAGGGAATATCGCTTTGTAAAGTTTTCGGTGTTATTGGTCACCGATGCACGCTGGACATTTTCCTCTCTCTGAACACAAACAAAGTTGACGTCTCACCTGAAGCCGCCAGGTGTTCTGTGCTCTGTGGCTCAGGTAGAGGGGGCAGACATGCAGGGGGAAAGCGCCTCCCTCTTGGCCTGCTCCCTCACCGCCGATTGACTTTGCATGTTTTCACGCCGCCTCTGAACGTCTTCCATGCGCTCGCTCTTAATGTAGGGTAAGACAGGATCAGTAAAAATTGCTTTTAAATAGACAGGTTTGCAGAAAAAGGCGTAAAATACACATAAATCCTCTGTATTTCTATTTGCTTTGCCGCTCATAAGCGATCCTTTGCAATTACTCATCCTATGGTGAAATCATAACATGAGCAGGGGTATAACATAAGGATTTTGGGCATTAGTCCCGCAGCTTAATTTGAAATGGCAGCTCCTTACTCGTCTCTGTTCAGCCTCATTCAAGATCTACTTTGATCATTTTATTCTGGTCTGCTGTGAGAATCACTGGCTATGGGCCTAAAAGGGGGGGGGAATATATATATGCACTAAACATATTCTAAATATAATCCCAATTCAGTCGGAGCTGTTCCACCCGTAATTTGAGCAGTGAATAAATAATGCTAAAAGTGGACCAGGCTCATATGTACACACTTGAAATGTGCTCAAAATTTTTCGGGGAGAGTGCAAAATGTTTTGGAGATGTGCATCATTTTCAATGTGGATTTTTCTGTCTCAGGCTATATATGTGTATTCACAAATATAAATTACATATGAATCATGTTATCTATGGGTCTCCATGGAAAAGCTTGACTCTGACAGATTCTGGAGACATGACATTTTTTTTTTTTTTTTTTTTTTTGGGCTACATGTGTTTATAAATAAAAATGACATGTGCATTGTGTTATCTGTGCTGTTTACCAGATTTAAACCTGTCAGGGATGCCACGTCAAAGCTTTAGACACTCAAATACTGAAGACACAGAGGATAAAATGCTGCTGTGGTTATGTCTTTTCAGTTAAAGATCACATCAGGCCTTTTTGCGAGAACCCTGAAAAAAATAAATAAAATAAACCATTCATCCAAGTTATTAATCTCCATGACATCCAAGGCTCCACAAAAAGCCCCTGAACATGAGATTTCATTGACAACATGACCTCGGTTCTAAGCACAAAATGAGTCCAAACAGTTTTTTATCTGAACTGGATCCGTGCTGTGATAAGGTTTTTATTTTCTTTTAAGTGCCTAATGGTAGACGGCAGTGGTTTTTTCTGCGAAAAGGCTGAAACACTATTACATCAATCAGCGCTGAAAAGAGGCATCAAGGGTTTTTATTTATGTGAAAATAATGCTGACTATTATTGTAATGCCTTTTTATAAAGTGGTATAATTCACTCAAAAGGGTTAAGCAGAATTACTGTTATCTCTTCTCACTAAAAGTCAGCGTAGTGGGAGATGGTTAGAAGAATGACTTCTTTGATCATAATTTCACTCTCTCCACTGTTATCTCCCCATAACTGTAATATCAATGCTTATGCAATTCTCCTCACTTGTATCTAAGTGCAAAAATCCCCTCAGATAACGGGGTGTGTGTGTGTGGAAGAAAATCATAGGGCTGGGTATGGCGAGTGAGCACAGATTTGATTTGGCAGTTTTTTATCATTATAAGGGAGAGCAAAGATCAAGCAACACTTGACAGAAATCTATTTGAAAGCGAAAAAAAAAAAAAAGATATGAGTGAGCCAATAGTTTGGTGACCTGTCGTCTAATTTTTGAACTTTTTCATCGACCCACTAGATATTTAGTCTTTCAATATAATAAGTTTTTATTTAAGATAATGATAGGCTATTAGGTGAAGTAACTTAGGGTTTAGTGAATTGACACATCTGGATAAAATCTTATTAAATACTTGGCCAAATGACCCATCACTGAAGAGGAGGGGAGGATAACAGAGTTTGATGTGAGGCCTAAACACACTAATGATAATGTACTCTTCCTGTCTGGGATGACTCACATGGTATGTCTGGACACGTGGGAGCACACACACACACACACACACACACAGGTGCGGTAAGTGGTGATGAATGGCAGCCGATGCAGAGTGGAGGAAAGTGTCACTGCATTAGCCAACCAAACACCATGGGACATCAATTCCATTTCGAGAGGTTCGGAAAGCAGTCCAAGGGTAAAGCCAGACATTATTATGAACAAAAGGTAATCTTGTGATACTGCCTGTAAATGGCTCCCTCAATCTCTTTGTCAAAACTCATTCGTCAGATTTATTCGCTGTTTGAGGCAGGTGGGACTCGAGGGCACAGGCTGGAAGTTGTAAGAACTTTGTAAGAAGTGAAGGCGTCAGCCCGCTGCAGACCCGTGGACCAGTTTGTGAGGCTGAGAGGCTTTGCAGTTGCATCACAAATCTCCTATATTGCACCATCACAGACATCCAGTGGAGAATTTTCTAACGCCTAAATATAAAACAACCAGGCTAGAAACAGAAAAAGAAAAGGCTTGTTGTGGCGTGTCTGTAGATCCGCTCAGTTATGTTCTCAGTAAATGTGAATAGTGGGACCAGGTAAGATTTGTTTCCAAATGCAGCTCAGCGCGCCTCAGTAAACTGTCTTTAGCTCTCGTCTCGACTCCCTTTCCCACCAAGCCAGTTTGAGGGCCGGTTAGAAGCCTGATCTCGAACCAGTTCTTCATTTTTTGACAGCCACAGAATCGGCTCTCGGTCGGGAAAAGTGGTTCCACAGCAGCAACAGCAGAGAACCAACAGAACCACATATGATTCTGGATCAGATCAGTGTTTCTGACAGCCGAGTGGAGATCCTGCTGAAAACTGTAAAACATGAGCTAAAAAGTCGAGTCGATGACGCCGAAACAGTTGCGTTAAAAGATTTTAGCAGCCTCTGACACTTTTTACGGTGCTGTGAGGAGGTTGTTCTCCCATCATGCACCAGTAGCTGCACTGGGACGGTGAAAGCACACGTCTGTTTACGTGTTGCTGGGAAAACAGAGATGTGCACAGAGACGTAATGGCCTGGCACAAGCACCAGCTCTTTTCTAGCTCCAGCTTCTTGTTGGTGGAGCGGGGCCGTGAGGGTCGGCTCAGCCGGCCTGGACACAGTTTGGTTTTGGTTTGTGTTTGCAAGCTCAGCAGCTAGGAAGGAAGGGATTATCAACAAGTGGGTGTGTGTTAAACACAGGCACTTCACCGAGGCAACCAGCCAGCGTTCTTTGCCTCCTTAAAACCATTGAACACACACCTACTCGCTGATTATCCCGCTTACTCCATGGTCTTTTACCACCATTACAAAGGAAAGAGCAGGAAACAATACAAGCAATCCCGCTGGTCATTAGTTTATCAAGCCGATAACTTGGCGCTGTGCTGTGCTTTTTAATGTTGCTACGGTTACACGTTGGGTAGCGGATGACTTAAAGTTGATTAAAGTTGAGCTGAACTACGTTTTATATTCAGATTCAGATTCTGAGGACTTTGTCGATCCCATGATGGGCAATTCATTCGCATAAAAAACACACAAATACACACCAAGTCACATCACATGCCAAGCACAGCCAGTAGACGGACCCCGAGAACGTCTGTAAACGTACATAAAGAAGAAAACTAGTTTAAAAATAAATAAATAACTAAATAGATAGTGAATCAGGGGACATTGATCACATACGATGAACGCCCACTGAGTTTAATAAGCTAATAGACGAAGGAATGAAGGACTTGGAATACTGGTTGGCTTTACACAGAGGAATAGATCTCACCATGTTCAGATAGACCATGGTGAGGTTGGTTCATGATGCTCCTAGCCTTCCTGACCACCTGTTGCCGCCGGCACAACACTGTTGCTTGTCCGGAGTGACGGGAGAAACTCCCGAGTGAAGGTCATCCTCCCAGGGAAGACGCCATGATCTGCACTCAGTCCGTTCCGTAGCTCCGAACGGGTGCAAAGAGCAAGGAGCAGAACACAGAACAACACACCCAGACGGCCTCATGATCCATAGACCGGGTGCGGTACACACTCGAAACAGCCACACACACTAGAAACGCCACAGCAGACAGGTGAGCTACGCGAGTCGCACACGCCCGAAAGTCAAGGTTTTAACACACATCTGCTGGCTAATCACAAGAGTGTCCAACCAGACGTATGGCATCAAACGGTTTAATGTCTTGTTACAGCCGCTAACCCAAACCCTGAACCCCAACAGAGCACAGGGCTGAGGGAATATACACTGCAAAAAGTCAAAATCTTACCAAGATTATTTGTCATATTTCAAGTAAAAATGTCTTATTTCTAGTCAAAATATCTCATTACACTTAAAAAATATACTTAAAATTTAGGAACAAGCAAATTTTTACTTGTTCACTTTGTGTCACAAGTAAAAATTTGCTTGTTCCATTGGCAAAATTTGTTTCTTGTTTCAAGCTAATATCATGTCATGTCTTATTTTAAGTGTAATGAGATATTTTGACTAGAAATAAGACATTTTTGACTTGAAATAAGACAAATAATCTTGGTAAGATTTTGACTTTTTGCAGTGTAGGGATCATTTCTCTGTGAAAAACACTGAAATCATGTCCGTTCGCTTTTCTTGAGATGTTTAGGAACACAGTCAGCTGTTGCCTAACCTGCAGTATGGCTGCTGGAGGGTGTCCAAGCTCCTATAAACCATGTTATCACGTAATCTGATGTACATGACTACAATTCCCAGTTTATACACGGCAGGACGGCACAACCAAAACGAGTCCCTCATTCTATCCCAAACTACTCAAACGTTGGGTATTTCCATGTTTTTTAGGTTTATACACCCCTTCTTGGAAAATGTATCACAATCTACTTGTATATTTTTTTAGATTGGGGGTGTCCGACTCATATTAAGTCGTGGGCCACATTCGAATGAGACCTTCACACAAGCCGGATTATTTTTTTGCTAACATCAACATGACCCCAGGTGACATATATTTTTATATTTTAGGCTACTTTCAGTTTTTTTAAAATTTTAAATCAATCCATTTGTAGCCGACCAATCAACGAGAAACGGCATGTTGGCTCGTGACGATAACACATGATGTAGAATTACATAAAGCGGAGAAAGAGAAACGCAACAAATACACAGCAGACAGGTTTGACATTTACCTCCCAGAGGAAAATCAAATACCTGCTCTTTCCATCTTTCTAGAAAAAAAAAATCTACATTCCATGTTGACCTTTTGCTGTTTTGAGGTAAAGGTTTCTCCTCTACCTCCAGCCCATACTTAATTTATCATTAGTCATTCATTTTCATTGATTATCAATTTATCGTACCTTTTATTTTGCTGATTACACATAGCGGATAATGACTGGGTGCAAATATTTCAAATTTAAAAGATTATATTCATGTTGGTGCTCACGGTCAGGATTTGACAAACAGGTCACTTTGCAGGACGAACCAGATTATATTTCCCAATTTTCTCCGCACCCTCTTCCCGTTAGAGGACGGTGTTTTTCCGCCCGATGTGGAAAACCAACAGCAACGAATCAGGAAGGAGCTCAGAGTTTGGCTCGTGAAAGTGGGCCAGCTCGATTCTGGAAAGTCATGGAAAAGTCATGGACCGGTGCGGCGGTTCCCACGGTGGGGAACGCCGCTCCGAGCGCCGCGCGGGGCGAACGGAAACGGGATCTGAGACGGGAAAGTCAGATATGTGACGGAGCTGCAGCACCTCTCCTCTTCTGTTCAAACCCTCTCCCTCTCTCTCTCTCCTTATCGCGCTCTGCTCTCCATCTCTTTAGCCCATTGTCTTTTTTCTTCTGTCCCATTTCTCTCCCCCCTCCCTCCTTCTCTCTCTCTCTCTCTCTCTCTCTCTCTCCTCCTGCTCTCATCTGAGTGCTGGCCTACTTTCAGACGTGGTGAGAGGAGATGAAGCTTGGAGGCTAGACGCAGCTGCAGGGGAAAATACCCTCTGCTCCATTTATAGCTATATGTGTGTGTGTGTGTGTGTGTGTTGTATGTGTTAGTGCCTGTATATATCTCAGTGCACATTAGTGTGGGGGGAAAGGGGAGGGGGGATGTGCATGCTGCCAGCGATGCTGTTTTTTCTGGGCACTGGCGTAATCATAAGAGGGAAGTGGAAGGAAAAGAGCAGAGAATAGAGGCAGGCAGCATCTCTGGCCATGCTTCCTGCTCTCTCGCTGTGTGTGTGTGTGTGCGTGTGTGTGTGTGTGTCTGTGTGTGCGTTCGGGGCAGCCAGGCCGAGGTAGCAGCGATGCTAGCCAGCTGTGCTGCAGCGCCGGGGCTGGGCCTTCTGCAGCGTTTGGCTCGAGGCGAAGCTGCAGCGTGAAGGCCATGGGGGCCGACGTCAGCCACGGCAACGCCACGGCCGCCGCAGCTGAACTGGGTAGGCGAGTTTAATCCAAGACATTATTCAGATTACCGAGGGCTGCATGTGGTTGTGGCGGGGTGGAAAGGGGCCTTGCAGTGTTTAGTGACGTGTTGTGATTCGGCTGCTGGTCTGTGTGTTCGCTGCGGCTCACTGAACTCTTTCGGTGTTTTATGAATTTAACCTCTTCGTCTCCACAGCCCAAGTGAAGATGCTGCTGGCAGAAACTAGACGACCTAAGGAGCCCATTGTAGGGCATGCTAGGTTATTGATAAGGTGGCTAAATATTGCTTCAAAGTGGCATGGCTTTTTCCTGTTGGGGTCCCTTGACCTCTGACCTCCAGGTGTGTGAATGAAAATGGGTTCTCTCCCCTTTGCAGACACGCCCACCTTCTGCTAATCCCATGCAGTTTGGGCCCCAAAGCCTGCAGTCCACATGTGTTCTTGTGGCCTGTTGTAAAATGGTGTGTGTGTGCAGACTGGGGCCTAAACAGTCTTGGAGCTGCATCAGTTGGCTTTGACTGGAAAGCTGAGACTCTTGTGGATTCAATGAGCCACATTTGATTCCTGTGTGATGATGTTGGCCCCCATAGCAGCCATTTCACTGCAGGCAGAGACTTTGGTCAAACTGGACGTCGCTGGAGAAAATGACCTCTAGTGACCTCTAGGAGAATCACAGCCTCATCAGACTTTACAGACACAAACTAGAGAGCGAGGCCGTTCAGAGGAGCTCTGGGTTTCCAGGTCGACTGGCGATAAGGGCCAGTTTCTGACACGTTTTCCACAACAGATGAAAGTGCTCGCCATCCAATCCCTGAAAAATGCATTTCATTCAGTTCTTAAGAAACACTGATGTTAGCGTCAGCACTTGTTTAACAAACAAAAGAGATTGTGAGAACCTTTTTTGTCTCACATTATAATGACAAACAGATGGTCCTTGGCTTGGAAAAGGTTGAGAGTCCCTGCTGCAAAGTGATGCAAACAAACTAAATGTGGTTTTGGACGTCAGTTCAGGTTCAGACACTGGTGGGGAGTCCAGCCTTTACTGGGTACACGACATTTCTGGATTTATCTGGAACAACAGACTCAACAGAACTGTGAAAATAACTTTTCGGCTCTTGATTTTGATTCAAATTCAAATAAAAAAAAAAAAAAAAGTTGGTTTTGTCAGGAGTTGAGTCTCACCTGGCCGGCTGTTAGTAGCTTTGCCAGAACATTATATAATAACTTTATTTACACCAGCGCAGCTCATTAGGAGGAACTTAGCTCACATCTAATTATCTAATATTAAGCCTGAGACAGGTTATGAATTAGCTTCTGCTGTTAAAATCGTTTCGAAACAGAAAACTTGAGGTTGGAAAAACTGCAGCACGAAGCCCTCGGGTGTTAAATCAGCACGCTGGCGGCCCCAAGTGGCAGGAGGCGGTAACTGCTTGACTGCTGAGGACTTTGTGACGCAGAAATCGTGTTCGGTGATGTGAGGAAACCTTTTCTTTTTGTCGGTTTGTGGTTTCGGTGGAGGTGGTGAAGACGCTCAGGCATCTTTCCCTCCACTCGCTCGCTGCCGCTCGGGAAACATTCTGAGATTTCGCGCCTTTGATTTGTCACTTCAGGGAATTTAAATTCGGACAGACGGGCTGAAGGCACGGCGTCTCAGCGAGCGGCGGCTTCTCTCTGTCGCAGCCCGGCGTCATGATTTAGGATGACAAGACGGGGTGTATTTCTCCATAAAAATCTCGCCACTTTGTGCAGCTTTAATGTTTTTACTTATTTAAGACGGCATGCCGGTTGAGGGGAAATTCATATTTAAATGCACCTAAAGGAGCGTTTGACTTTGATTTCTGGTCTTTTTGAATGAACGAAGTTCTAAGGCAAATATGTGCAAGTCTGAAACACTCGCGTTCAAAGTCCCTGAATGTCATATGGAGAAAGTAATATCAAAGATGAATTATTGATGAAGATATTAATAAGACTAACTCCGTCCTCTCTGCCTGCCTGTTCTCTTATTCTTCCTCTCGAGCTCCGCACTTTCTTTTTACTCCTCAGCACTCCAGTCTCCATTTTCCGACCCATACACCCCTTATCCTCTCTTTCCTCCTTCCTTTATGCTCGTCACCCATCCTTCAGCCACTCTCCTGGCATTAAGATGTGATCTCTGGATCTGGATCTGGATCTGTTCTCTAGATGCTGAGATCTGATGTCAGGACTTGCATTAACGTGTGTTCTCCTTATCTGGATTCTGCTGATTGGATCTCTGTAGGCGTGACGTCAGGCGGTGTGGTAGGCAGGGTCAACAACAACAACAGCAACAACAACAACAGCAACTAAGGCTCCCTGTTCAGACTGGCAGGCCAAATCTGGTTTTGTCAGATCCAGATTGTATCCAGATTGATTTTAGAAAGTGTGGACAGCCAAAACCCACGTGGAATGTGATTTTTGCAGATCAGATCCAAACTGATCAGGAGGAGGTTTGAAATGCGATTCCAGTCAGATTTCTGCAGATCCGGCTCAGTGTGTACGCTCTGGACCAGGGGTCACCAATCATGTGCCATGGAGGGCCGAGAGGCTGCAGGTTTTCATTCCAACCAAGACCTCCACCAGGTGACTTCACTGATCACCTCACCTTGTATCAGAAAGGAGGAGCTAATCAGTGAAATCACCTGGTGGAGGTCTTGGTTGGAATGAAAACCTGCAGCCTCTCGGCCCTCCATGGCACATGATTGGTGACCCCTGCTCTGGACGCTCAAACAGGATGTCAGAGTGTGTGTTACGTCACTCCCAGCGCGACACACAGCGACGGCGTCAGATCCCGAGTGCTGAAGCCCGGCTGAGCGGCTGAGCAGAGTCCCTGCTGCTGCCGGCAGAGACACACGGAGGACGACACCGAGGACAGCAGACTGCTGAAATAAACCGTCTGCCCGAAGCTTCTGCACAGTTCTCCTGCGTCACCAGCACACGAGGTTACTGACGTCGTTACCATAGCAACCCAATGCGAATAGGTCGGTGATGTCTGGATACATAAATCCGATCTGATCACTGGCTAATGACGGCGTGGAGAGTCTGTCTTCGAGATCTGATCTGAGGAACAGATCTGGTTTGCCTGCAGTCTGAACACGACCTGCATCACCAAGCAGTGCAACTAAAATAACCAGTACAGTTTGGGACTGATAAATAACTAACCTCTTACTTTAGATGCACTGCAAAAACGCAAAATCTTACCAAGATTATTTGTCTTATTTCAAGTCAAAAATGCCTTATTTCTAGTCAAAATATCTCATTACACTTAAAATAAGACATAATCACCTCAGAAGTAAATTGTTTTTAGACAATTGTCTCTCGTTTCAAGTGAAACTTCACTTGAAACAAGTGAAAATTAAAATTTGCTTGTTTCATTGGCAAAATTTGCCAGTGGAAAAAGTGAAAATTCACTTGAAATAAGTGAAAATTAGCTAGAAACAAGAAACAAATTTTGCCAATGAAACAAGCAAATTTTCACTTGAAACAAGAGACAATTGTGTAAAAACAAGTTACTTCTGAGGTGATCATGTCTTATTTTAAGTGTAATGAGATATTTTGACAAGGAATAAGACATTTTTGACTTGAAATAAGACAAATAATCTTGGTAAGATTTTGAGTTTTTGCAGTGTGTTTGCTATTACTTTCCTTTCCTTTATTTGTTTACCCAGCGGCCCGGCTGAGTGTACAAAAAAAGCTGTATCATCACTAACATCATTAACTTGAAGCTATAACTATTAAACATTAGTTAGTTCCGTGGATGGGACGATGATCTGATTTGTGGTAAATCAGTTCAGCCTCACAACTCAGACGGACTGACTGACTTTTGTGACTCTTGGCTTTTGTTTGTTTGTTTGTTTCTTTGTGCATCATTCCAGGATGCCAAAAGGTTGATTTGAAACTGGGATGTATGGATCTTGACAAATGCAAGGGCAGCTGCTGCAGAGTAAAGCTCGGCGGCCAGAGGGGAGAAGCTATCAGAAGTGAAGACAAGGCTCGGTGACAATTTCAACTCGTGGGCGGATTTTTATCTTTAACGTGTTTTTCTTGATCCACGTGACGCTTTAACATTTTCATACCAGGTGTAAACAGGGCCTCTGTAGTCGGGTTTCCATCCACCTATTTCTATTCGCATTTTCAGAAATTGCGAAAAAAAAAAAAAAAAAAACTTGGATGGAAACGCCAGGAATTCGAAAATTCGCAAAAAAGTTTTTACGCTTGGAGGGGGTGGATTTCTCAGCGTATCGATAAAAGAAAATGCGACTTTTTGCTGTGGAAACAGGTTTTGCGAATAAACGATGACTGGACCAGATACCACGTCACACTTCTACACTACAGTCTTATTATTAGTTATTGTTATTATTATTATTAGTCTCTTATTCCTTATTACGGATGGTTCGGTACAAAATTAGCACTGCCAAAATAGTAAACAGACTTTTCCCAAGAGCCGACAAGTTCAGCAGGAATCTGTCCCTGATCAGCTGTTGAGTGTCAGCTGAGTGTTTGTTGTTGTTCAGTCGACACACAGACGCTATCTGATGACATCATCTCACGGCGCACTCTCCTCTCAATAATTGCAAAACAAAACTAATGGAAACAGGCATAAATTCGCATTTTCTTTTGCGCATTTTGACAAAATTCGCTCAAAAATTTCGATATATTTGGATGGAAACCAACCTTGTGTCTCCTCTGCCCTGTCAGACTGCACACCAAACCTCGCTCCGCCCCTCCTCCCCCCTCATTAATCTCTCCGTCTTTACCTTCCAGACCGTCCCAGCGCGGCGACCAACCTGACGCGGCAGGCTCGGCCCGGCTCGGGGCCGGGGCTGGGCCGGGTGGAGTGGCTGGTTCCCCTGGTGGTGGTTTCAGCTCTGACCTTCCTCTGCCTCGTCCTGCTGCTGGCCGTGCTCGTCTACTGGAGGTGAGGATGAGTATGAGTATGAGTGTGCTGTATTTTACTCAGGTAGGAGTAAAATGAACGGTGTGAATTTATCCTTCAGTAGCCGTGTTTCCATCAGCGTATTTTTATTTGCATCTTGAAGCATCGCAGTATAAAAGGTGGATGGAAACAACAAAATAAAACAAAAAAACTTGAATAATGAGTGGAGGCGGTGAGACGGGGAGCGATTCCTCTGCTCTGTGGACAGGTGTGTGTCGTGGCTCACCTGTCAGAGAACACTCACTCCCTGCACAGCCACCAGAGAGCTGCAGGTATTGGGAAGGACGGAGGATTTTAATAAACCTGAACTGGAACTTTTCAGGATAATTCACACAACGCAGTCAGTGGAAACCCACAATCACTCACATTTTCTTTTATCGGATTTTTCGAAATGCGCTTAAAATATGTGAAGCGTTTTAAGATAAGATAAGATAAGATATTCCTTTATTAGTCCCACGGTGGGGAAATTTCACGTATTACAGCAGCAAAGTGGATAGCAAGATATGAAGCATAATTTACACTATAAACAGTATATACAGATAATAAGTACCAAAGAGCAATATAAACATTATAAACAAGGAATGTAGAAAAACACTATATGAACAGTTTAAACAATAGAAGAAAATAACCTAAAACTGATAAACGACCGGGAAGGAAAACACACCAGTGGGATTTTTTTTTTTTTATATTGCTTTCTCCTCTTTCTATCGTTGGTAAATAATCATAGTTTGAGTGGGATAATCAATGAGTAGGTGTGTGTTAAACGGTGTTAAAGCACGACGCGGAGGCTCTTTGCAAACACACTCCTACATATCGATAATCCCTTACGTGAAAGACAGTACTTTAACCATAACTGCAAGGAAAAGCCATTGCTAATTGCTGACTTAAAAAAAAATACACAAAAAGCTGTACACAGGGAATTGAATTGGGGTGGTGGTAGGTTCAAATCCCCGGTAACCGGCTGGGAAATGGCAGCAGTGGAGCCGCTGGACCGTGGAAGCTCCCAGTGTGACTGTGTGTGTCTGTGTGGATGTGAAGCAGTGTGTTGCTGCTGTCAATCAAGGCTGCCCCGCCCGAGGTCAGTCACATTCAACCCCTCCTCTCACACATCTGTCCGAAACACTTAAGAAACTTCCAGGCAGCGACTGGGAATCTCCCGCAGCCGCTCTGAAGCTGACATGACTCTGTGAGAGAAGTTAGACTTTGTTTGCTCTCAGTCAGCGTGAGCGTTCACCAAGGAGCCCTGTCTCCTAAAAATCACATTTTCATGCAACTAAACTACATTCTCAGTCACATTTCAAGGGAAACGAAAACGGCTAAAATGCCAACAATCATGATATACAAGGTGTGTTCATTAGAAACGGATTTGTGAACATTATCTGAGACAAAATACATTTGGATGCATTTAAGTTGCATGGGAACGTCATTTCTAGGCAACAAGTGACACACGACGGGTTTGAGCTCATACAAAATGACTGACGGGAAGAAAACCGTTCATTTTGTGGACATGAAGTAAAATAATAACAAACATTCCGGTAACACTTTACAACAAGAGTACAACAATTAACGTTAGTTAATGCCGTAATAAACATGAAGTAACAGGTAATAAACATGAAGTAACAGGTAATAAACATGAAGTAACAGGTAATGAACATGAAGTAACAGGTAATAAACATGAAGTAACAGGTAATAAACATGAAGTAACAGGTAATGAACATGAAGTAACAGGTAATGAACATTAAGTAACAGGTAATAAACATGAAGTAACAGGTAATGAACATGAAGTAACAGGTAATGAACATGAAGTAACAGGTAATAAACATTAAGTAACAGGTAATGAATATGAAGTAACAGGTAATAAACATGAAGTAACAGGTAATAAACATTAAGTAACAGGTAATGAATATGAAGTAACAGGTAATAAACATGAAGTAACAGGTAATAAACATGAAGTAACAGGTAATAAACATTAAGTAACAGTTAACTAACCGTTAACTAATGTGTCTAAGAATCATGTACTAATGCTGTTCATGCTGAGGTATTAATTTATATGTTATTTAAGGGTTATTGTAGATATTATTAACATTAGTGTGGTGAAAGGCAAAATGGCATTTAAATATGCTGCCCCTGCAGATTGGAACACCCTCCAAACTACCCTGAAGCTTCCAGATTTAGTTTATTTCGGTGCCTTTAAGGACACCCTTCAGGATCTGGAGTGTGAATTTTGTGGGAAATGCTCCTGTCCTTGAACTCATTTGCTGCCAACTACATCGAAGCCTTGTAATTGTTTTCTGTTTGTTTTGTTTTCCCATGTCATGGAACTTGTTTGGTCATGTCTTTAATGTGCTGCCATCTTGGCCAGGTCACTCTTGAAAAAGAGATTGCATTTTATCTCAATGAGTTTTATCTGGTTAAATAAAGGATAAATAAATAAAATAAATAAATTAACTAACAGTTAATAAACCATTACGGCATTAACTAACGTTAACTAAAGTTAATTGTTGTACTCGTATTGTAAAGTGTTACCAACGTTCCCTACACTTGACAGCAGAAATCTCCTCGTTGGTGAAGCCCGGCGTCAGGAAGTCTGAGACATGAGGATTAATCTCCAAAACTCAAGTTCCCTTGCAGCAATCACCACTTGAAAACTGAGCTGAACATTTTTTATATTAGTATTTACATGTGGAGGCTGAGTGAGGAGTGTTTTCCAGAAGCAAGTTTGCACCTATCATGTTTCTCAGGGGATTGGATAGCACCGCTGAAGCTGTAAACAGCGGGGCTGGCTGTGTGTGTGTGTGTGTGCCTGTGTGTACCAGTGTGCAGCGATACCCATCTCCATAACAAAGTCAATTTATTATGTTGCTAAACTGTAAACAGCGCTGCACACTTTTATGGCAAGTCGGGAGTCACTGGGAGTTGTTTAGCGTGAATTTGTCCTCTGAGTGGTGCCGCCCGAGGACGCCGAGGCTTTTGTTGTGTTAATTAAAGCTTGATGAAATGATGCAGCTGAAAACAAACAGCATTATACCTGAAGCCTCCGCTGTGGCTCACTGTGCGGGAAATAAAAGCTTCCAAGCTAAGAAGTGATTTTATATCCTTGGTGCAGACAACAGGGCTTTTTTTTTTTTTTTTTTAGGAATTCACATCACAACCGAGATGCAGATAAACGTTGCATTTTTTGAGGCATCGTTTACAGGTAAGGTTGATTCCCCCTTAAGAGTCGCATTTCTATGGAAGGCATTCCTCTCAGTGTCGCACCGAGACACCGAGACACCGAGACACTTTGGACGCTTCAGGCGGTTTGACTGACAGCTGCTCTCCGTACAGGAACCTGATACAAATCAAGAAACTGCCTTTATTAATTTCCTCTAGCCAACACGTTCCTGTTATCGGGTTCAGATCCCTCCTACGACCGTGCAAACACTTCCTGGCTGCACCTGATTGGACGAACGCTTCACTAGTGGGCTGTTCCTTCCTTGGATTTCAAACCACTCTTTTGGAAACTTTACATAAAAAAAAAAAATCCAATCCAATCCAATCCACTTTATTTATATAGCACAATTTAACAAACACAAGGTTTTCCAAAGTGCTGCACAGCAATCAGATCAGAATCAGAATACTTTATTGATCCCCAGGGGGAATCAATAAAGTAGTGCTGCACAGCAAGATAAAACACCACAAAATAACACAACAAAAGCAGAATAAAAAGGTAAAAAATACAGTAGGATAACACGATAAAATAAGATAAGATCAATTAAAATAAAATCAGATACAGTAAAGTAATAATAGTAATAATGATAATAATAATAAAACAAAATAGGATAGAATAAATAAAATATATAAAAATATTAAAATAAAATAATAAAATAAAATAAAATAATAATACAATTATAATTTTAATAGAATAAAATAATGTAAAATGCACAAAAAAAAAAAACTGTTTAGTTTGTGAAAACATGTGAGGCAGAAATAAACCCTGCAGCGGTGAGTCTGTCTTCTGTTTCAGATCCACGATGGGTCGGTCAAAAGTTTCCCGGGAGTTTGCAGAAGTGAAGTGGCAAGTCGGAGCGGGACGCCCCCTAATTTGCATAAAGTAGCCTAGACCTCATTTTTATGCAAATGAGGAGACACCAAAACACAATGCAACGCTACCACAATGCACTGCATGGCCGCTTACACCAACAGTAAAGGTGTGGACACCATCAGGGCTTTAAGCAACATGAGGACATAAAGGGTTATTAGATTTTATTTAGTATGAACTTATAAATTCAGAACTCCAAAAGGCCAAAGCCTCAATCTGACAGTGTTTTGGTTGTTATATATGACTGTGTGCATGACTGTATGTGTCTGTATGTTGGGACTGGAGGGAAAAGGAAGGAACATGAAAGTTAGCGATAGATAGATCGATAGATAGATAGATAGACAGAGAGAGATATTGTCATTGTATATTAAAAAAACACAACGAAATTTAGTTTGCAGCACCAAAAATCAGCATAAAAAGGGCATAAATAAAGTTTAAAATAATACACAGGTATATTGCACAATAATAAATAAATAAATAAATATAGCTTCGGTGAATTTTCACTTGTCCATCTGGTTGTATTGCGCTTGTGCTGTTCATCAGATGAGTGTATGTGTGTGAGTGTACTGAAAACCTCATTTTGCGGCGGCTGCCCCAGCACCCTGTCCAGGTGGTCCCCCAGGAGGACCCCCGCCCACACTTTGGAAATCATTTTACAGGCATTTTATTACCACAGAGTGATCAGCGAGGAGCTGTGAGCCTGTCAGAGCAATCAAACACTGCATCACTGTCACTTTAATTCTGTGTTTATTGCTGAGGTTGTAGTTTGCAGAGGTCTGCTACTGGACTACTTTATACTCAGAGGGATTTCTGATTTTTCGTCCCTCAGTATTGACATACAGTGAGGGGGGACAGAATATTGGAAACAGCTGTCAGTAAAGTGCAGTCCAGTCCAACAGCAGCACTAACTATGAGCTCAATGCCAAACACAGAAGTGAATGAACACCTCTGTTACCGTGACAACAAGACAAACTGAGCATTACAGGCAGCAGGAGAGGAAACTTTATGGCCCAACAGCTGGATTGGATTAGATTCGATTAGATTATACAGGTGGAGCTGATGAAGTAAACACTGAGTGTGTGTGATGTGTATATCCTAGAAAAAAAAACTTAATTAAAATTATTTACAAAAAAAACTTGAGAAGAGCAATATCTGAGTGTCTCTTGTGGGACGTAAATGAAGCTCTTTGTTACTAAAATCATATTTATTCATGCGTACGTATTTAATCAGGTTTATTTTTTAAATTTTCATTATCAGCATTTGGCAACTAAACACACACATAAACCCTGACGCACTGTAGTTCAAACAGATCTGGGATCAGATGTGTGTATTGTCCACTCTGTGTGTGTGTGTGTGTGTGTGTGTGTGTGTGTGTGTGTGTGTGTGTGAGTGTGTGTGTGTGTGTGGATATGTTGATGTGTGTTTGGTAGTGTTGAGCAATTATGTGATTTACACACACACATTAACACTTCTCTCTCTCTCTCTCTCTCTCTCTCACTCAGTCACACACACACACACACACACACACACACACACACACAGGCTGGTGGCAGGTGCTGGGGGCGTGTTTGGGTAATTTAATCCTATTGTGGAGCAAAGCTCAGGTCAGAGCCCTGCGCTCCACATTAACTCTTCCCACGCCGCCGTCCCATTGGCCACAGAGCCGCCGGCCAAGCCCCGCCCACATTCCCCAACTGGTTCCAGTCTGCCGGTGCGTTCAGGGCCCGTGGGAAAGATGACAAGTGCAAGCTTTCTACTAGGAAACACAACCAGAAAACACAGCTTTATCTCAGAGCTTTTTTTTTTTTTTTTTTTTTTTTTTTTTTGCTGTTGTAATTTCACCACAAAGGAAACATCTGTAAATCCATTTCATATAAAACAAACCAAATGATGGATTTTCATCGTGTAAGTTGTTTTGTGATCGCAGCTTTAAAAAAATGCCATGGCAGCACAGACAGTGCTCGCTGCAGTTTGGGTTTGTGGCTCAGGCTGCGATGTTTGTTTTCTCTGGTTTCCTGCAGGTTATGGAAGCAGGGAAAGTCGGGGAATTAAATAAATTCTTGGGAGAAGTAATAGGATGTCATGGACTTTTGTCAACCTTACTTAAAAAAAAAAGAAAAAGAAACAAACTAGTTATTCACTAAAAATAACAACCAATTTATTTTCCACTGTGTGTTCACTCCCTCTGCAAACTAAAACAGAAAAAAAATAAAAAAAAATAAAAAAAATTTGAAACCACAGTGATTAAAATTTTGGTTCAGAAGAGTCGGCCCAAGTCATTCACCCTCATACAAAATGTACGGCTGAACGAAATGTCATTCCTCGCTGATCAAAGAGCTCGAAAAATAAATGAATAGATAAAAATAAATAAAAATACAACATAAAATGAGACCATGCAGGCGGGTGCGCTGCATGTGGCCACTGACAACATAAACGTAGCAAAAAACCTAAAAACAGTAAACACCAAGCAGATTAAAAACAGCAGAAACTATACTGAATAAGCAATGAACTTATTCAGTATAGTTACTGTGAATAATTATGGAATATAAATACAGCGTGTAATAGCCCATATAATAATGCCTTGTTACTGTAATTAAAAAATACAACTAATGATTATAAAGATCAGAGTAACATGTATTACAGTATGTATAATTACTATGTGTATTAGTGATGATAGTATACAATAGTATAGTAATAATAAAAATAACAGTATAATATTATAGCAATAACATAATAGTAATTGTAGTAGCATAATAGCTGTTATAATGTATGTTATTAGTATATATAATCTACTCATATGATCTATAGTATGTAGATATTTTTTTTAAGAAGTGCCTAGCAACGTGTAACCAGGGCAGAAACCATCATGATGACGGCTTCACGGCCAAAAACAACAAACAAACAAACAAACAAACAAACAAACAAAATCATTTTTCGTTTTTTTTTTTTTTTTCAAAACAAGGTTCAAAAACAAACCTGGCCGTGGGATGAGATGATTTCCACTGTGAGTTTTGTTTCAGGAGGATTTTTAACCTTGTTTGGGAAAAAAAAAAAAAAAAAAAAAAGATTTTATCTCCTGAATTTGAGACTAAAAAACAAAAGACGAACTGTTGAAATGTGCAGACGGGATCAGCAGCTCCAGCGGCGTTTATTCCCATGTGACCTGAACGCAGCTCGCCTCACACCAGGAAGTAGCTTGTGAATGACCTGTGTGTGTGTGTGTGTGTGTGTGTGTGCGCGTGTGTGTGTGTGTGTCGGGACAGCCCTCCTCTTCCGCCTGCTGCTGCTCTCAGTTTGCCTCAGCAGCAGCAGCAGGAGCCGCTCTGCTCCCTCGGCCAGCAGCATGAACGCTTTCTGCTCTCTGCTCTGTGTCAAGTACAGGTAGGGAGGGCCGGCACACACACACACACACACACACACTCACACACACTCACATGCCAGTAACTTTGTTGTCACTCAGAGCTGTAGCAGCAGATCCAGTGTGTGAGTGTGTGTGTGTGTGTCTGTGTGGTCACGCCACGGAGAGCAGAGTTTACCACACACGCATGTGAATGTTAAACGTGTGTGTGTGTGTGTGTGTGTGTGTGTGTGTGTGTGTGTGTGTACAGTGCTGCCACTTTTTTCCTGGAATTTCTGGAAAGCCGTGGCGTTTTGAGAAAGCAGGGAAAGTCGGGGAATTAAACAAATCCTCAGGACAAGCCTCGGAATATCCTGGAATTTTGTCCTCAGTCACACCGTAATAATAATAATTAATAATTAATAATAATCTTGTAATAATTATTATTATTACAAGAAAAATCATTTATTTTCCACTGTAAAGAAGTAAAATGTGTTTGTATTTGACGTCGGTCACGAGGTGCATCATACGCATCAACGGTCGCCTGAGGCTCGTATCAAAACTGCAAAAACTTTAAAAATGTAGTAAATAAGGAGAAAGCGGTACATCAAAACAACACACGTGAGACACACGGCGTGAAACACACTTTAAAATACGTCGTGGTCGTGACGCGTCGACTTCCCTCGAATCAGAAAGTGATCGTGAGCTTCCTGTGAACGTTTTGGTCCAGGAGGAGGAAAACGTGAGCAGAAATTCAACGTGGAAACATCTGGGAATTTCCCATGTGACTCATATAAATATACAGTATAAATACACACAGGTAGGACCAGCCGGTTACAAGAAAACAAGCCGGAGATTAGCTAAAAAACAAACAAACAAACAAACAAACAAACAAACAAACAAACTTGACTAAACGTAACCCTTTCCTAACCTTAACCGAGTGATTTTGTGGATTTAACGTAACGGCGTGACGGCGACACGCGATAAAACCCGACTGAATCTGACGACCTGGGAAAGAGACAACAAACAAACAAACAAACAAACAAACAAACAACAACAAAAAAAAAAAAAAACAGTCTCATCTTTCATCTTTCAAGGGATCGAACTTGGTTTTCGTGCGTGACGGTCATGTGACTGTCGCACCGGCCGGTTACAAGAAGACAACCCGGAAATGAGCTAAAAAAACAAACAAATAAAACAAACAAACAAACAAACAAATAAAACAAACAAAGTTGCCTAAACGTAACCCTTTCCTAACCTTAACCGAGTGGTTTTGTGGATTTAATGTAACGGCGTGACGGCGACACGCGATAAAACCCGACTGAATCTGACGACCTGGGAAAGAGACAACAAACAAACAAACAAACAAACAAACAACAACAACAACAACAAAACAGTTTCATCTTTCATCTTTCAAGGGGTCGAACTCGGTTTTCGTGCGTGACGGTCATGTGACTGTCGTACCAGCCAGTTACAAGAAGACAACCCGGAAATTAGCAAATAAACCAACAAACAAACAAACAAATAAAACAAACAAACAAACAAACAAACAAATAAAACAAACAAAGTTGCCTAAACGTAACCCTTTCCTAACCTTAACCGAGTGATTTTGTGGA